>NC_063350.1:4878202-4894616 GCF_021869965.1 Rhincodon typus
CTGCTCCTATGATGCTGCTTGGCCTGCTGTGTTCATCCAGCTCTGCACCTTGTTGTCTCGGATTCTCCAGCATCTGCAGTTCCTACTATCTCTAGATGTATCCAATTGTGGCTTTTTGATGAAAAGCAGGGAAGTCCTCCTGAGCAATGTTTATCCCTTAAGAATCATTAGTAAAATAGATGTTGGCCCACCCTCACGTTGCTGATTGTGGGAGCTTGCTGTATGTAAATTGGCTGCTATTTTTCCTACATTATAACAATGACTTTGAAAGTATTTCATTAACTGCAATCAAGAAAACATGCTATATAAATACAAGTTTTTTTCTGTATTTTGTGATCAAGTATCTCGTTGTCATTAGTGAAATCTTAGTGTGCATAATATGTTTTCTATGTTTCTAACAGCTCAACTTTTTGAAAATATTTAATGTGCTTTAAGATGTCCTAAAAATATAAGACAGTATAAAACTGGGAGATCATTTTTAAGGCCCTTTATTGATCTGAGTATGAACTCTTATAGCAGCCCTTATACTATTTTAGCCTTGGCGTGCGTGTCTAAACATTTGATAGCTCACAAGAGAACTTAAGGGTAACTTGTGTTTTGTTAAGTGATATTGGCTGAGCGTTAAGAGACACAGCAATGCTGAGACAGGAAGTTGTCGTATTAAGCCCCATGGGGAAAACAGCCAGGGTTCAACAGAATGGGAACTATAGAGTTAAACAATTTAATAATTGAATGTATTGACAGCACAAAGCACAATTAAAATTTAGGACTTAAATCTAAATGTTGACAAAACTGAAGCCCTAGAGTTCCCTCAATCCAATGTTTTAACAGAGACTTGATTCAAATAAATATTTGACAGCAGCATTGTTGCCAAGAAAGTTAATTAACGTCTCTTAAATAATCAACTAAAAACAATATTCAGTATATATGCCAAGTTTATATATGTATGTAATTTTCTGCAGGCTGATCTAATTACAACTGCTCTTTTGTAAAATGGAAGAAATTCTCAGCGTTGAACGTAAGTATGTTCCAATTCCAATAGTTTCTTTTCAGGGCAGGTTTTGCCAATCTAACTTGATTTAATTTTTTGAGGAGTTGACAAAGGTGATCAATGATGTTGTCTACATAGATTTTAATAAGGCTTTCAACAAGGTCCCTCAGGGTAGACTCATCCAGAAGATTAAGATGCATGGGATCCACAAGTGACTTGGCCGCATGGATTCAGAATTGGTTTGTCCATAGAAGGCAGAAGGTGGTGGAAGATTGTTTTTCAAGCTGGAAGTCCATGACCAGTGGTGTTCCACAGGCATCTGTTTGTGATATAAATAAATGACCTGCATGAAAATATAGATGGGTGAGTTGGTAAGTTTGCAGACAATACAAAGATCAGTGGAGTTGTGGATAGTGTAGAAGGTTGTCAAAGGATACAGCGGAATATAGATCAGTTGCAGATATGGGAGGAGAAATCGCAGATGGAGTTTAATCCGGGCATGTGTGTGGTGCAGCACTTTGGGAGATTGAATGTTAAGGAAAAGTACACTATTAATGGCAAGACCCTGAATGCATTGATGTACAGAGGGATCTTGGGGTTCAAGTCCATAGCTCCATGAAAGTGGTCACACAAATAGGTAGGTTGGTGATGAAGGCATATGGCATGCTTGCTTTTATTAGTCAGGGAACTGAGTACAAGAGTCAGGATGTCATGTTGCTGCTTTATAAGACTTTGGTTAAGCCACACTTAGAGTTCTGCGTTCAGTTCTGGTCATCACATGACAGGAAGGATGTGGAGATTTTGGATAGGGTACAGAAGAGGTTTACCAGGATGCTGCTTATATTAGAGAGTACGAACTATAAGGAGAGGCTAGGAAATCTCGGGATTTTTTTTGGAGTGGCTGAGGGGAGACTTGATATATGTGTATAAAATTATGAAATGTATAGATAGGGTTGACAGTCAGAATCTTTTTCCCAGTGTTGAAATTTCTAAAACTAGGGGGCATGATTTATGGTGAGGGGGGATAATTAAAGGAGGCAAGCTTTTTTTACACAGAGAGTGGTGGGAGTGTGGAATGCGCTGCCAGGGGTGGTGGTGGAGGCAGATACAATAGGGGCATTTAAGAGACTTTCAGATAAGCACATTAAATACAAGGAGTGAGGGGATATGGACCAAGGGCAGGAGAAGGGATTAGTTTAATGTTCGGCACAACATCGTGGGCCAAAGGGTCTGTTCCTGTGCTGTACAGTTCTATGTTCTATGTTCTACATTCTAAGAAGTAACTTTAATTTGGATAATAGAATAAAAAAACAAATCCCCTTCAGAAACCCAATGAAATCACATGGTACAGTGGTTTCACTGATATGAAGCAAGAGGTTTAGGTGGATCAGTCACACAATATCAATGCAGTCTCTGGTATTCTAACATACACAGGGAAATCGTGTCATACATGTGTCAAACTAGCTTGGGTTCCCATTTCTGAAGGACAGGAATGAACCAGTTTGGTTTTGGATGATGATCAATGGCTATTTCATTTGATGTTGTGTAGGTTTAATGAATTCACTCTTCAAACTTGTACCTGATCAGACCTGAACTGACAGGATTTGGGATTTGGAGGTGGGCATTTGTGTAATTTGGTGACAGTGGCTGGCATTTCAGTTTGCCAGCACATTTCACCTCCACTCCCCTCCTGAGGCATTCCCTGGAGGTTGGTTTGGGGACAGAATGGTGATCTGTCCTTCATGTGGCAACCAACCATTCAAGGCTAAGAACCCAGCCGGAATTTTCGAGTCAGTCTGTCGAATCCTCACAACACAAGAGCATGGCAGGAGCCTGGAGTCAGCCTTCGAGGGGTAGATAGGGGTCGAGGGGATTACAATGGGGGAGTTGTAGCTGATGCCCTAGAAAGAATTTGAGGGCCTTCCCTATCTACCTGGTTCCAGCTGCAGCCAGAGGCACTGGGGTCTTCCCTCCACAGTTGTGGCTCAGCAGATTCAGCCAATTCTTTTCATTTCAGATCTTCTAAAGTGCACCTAAAGAGGTGTCCTCCCTCTCCCTCCCTTACCCAGAGTGGCAGGCTGCAACACCTTCCTATTGACCTGTAGCTTCAAGATCTCACCCGCCATGCCCCACAATTTGATTGTGAATGCTGCCTCTCGCCACTTCAAGTCCCCTGGCAGGATGTGGTTGGCATTGGAAGGTGTGTTCACTAGATGGCCTAATAACCCATTGCATAGATGTCAGACAGTAAGGTTGGGAGGGCATTCAGCTTGGCCATCCTGCAGACCACTGCAAACTATTGTTCCATAATTGTAGATCCATCGAACAGCAGCCCATGGCCCAACCCTTAGAACCAAGGCCAGGAGGGAAGTCTGACAGAATGTATGATTGACATTGTGTGGATTAATAACAACCTGTGCTCAATAATTGGCCAATCAAGTACATCATCTCACTGGGGTAATGCACTGGAAATCAAGTCTCGCTATTCCCAGAGTCACCACAAAAATAAACAATTTTTAAAAATATGCAAAATTCCACAATTTAGCTGCCTTCTTGACCCAGATTGATTGGAAACACAGACCAGGTCTTTGTTCTTGGTAAAAACAACTATACTACAAGTAAATAGTTTCCAGCAACAGATATATAATAATGAATTGTAAATATATTACTCTAAGAATTAATTTTTAGGCCAGATCAGATAAGGATGGTAGTTTCCTTCCCTAAAGGACATTAGTGAACTAGATGGGTTTATTGACAATCGACAGCAGATTCACAGACATCATTCGACTCTTAATTCCAAATTTTTATTGAATTCAAATTCCACCATCCACAGTGGAGGGATTCAAATCCAGATCCCCAGAACATTATCTAGGTCTCTGGATTATTGACCCAGCGATAAATCCTCCACAGAGTTTTAAAACTCTATAAACTCTCCCTTACACCAACACAGACACAGACACAGAGAGGGGAAAATACACTCAAGGATGGCGGGAAAACTGAGTAAGCATTGATCACAATCTCCCAGTTTTTCTGTCCATTCCATTGAATATATTCAGCATCTAAACACATCAATGGTGTCCCCCCATGAACACTGTGTTCCATGCACATCAGTCAGCATCTCAATGAATGGCTTCCGCTTCAAGGAGTTAGTGCCACACACAGAACTCAGAACACCACACAGCAGCAAATAAACTGGCAGTGTTGCTCATCACAACCTTTATTACAAAGTTAAAGAAAAAACAGTTGCCAGTAACTGGATGTAATTCAATCTTGTGTTTGATAGCCCTATGTTTTGCTTGTAACCAGCAAGAAGTTGTGATGAAACACTTACAGATTTGTTCAGTAGACTAATATTCTTATTCTGACTGGAACAAGATGGTAGATAAGATTTGAACCAAATCATATCATCTTTGCTTTTTCCTAAATTAATCGTAATGACTCATTTGAAACATGATTTATGAAATAACACAAAGAAAGTCAATCATGGAACAATCTAGTAAACTAGCAAATATAGAGTCTGACAGGAAGTCAGCAAGTTGCCAAACAATAAAAATTCCAGAGATAACAAGGTGTAGAGCTGGATGAACACAGTAGGCCAAAGCAGCATCAGAGGAGCAGGAAAGCTGATGTTTCGGGTCTGGGCCCTTCTTCAGAAATTCAGTTTTCTGAAGAAGGGTCTAGGCCCGAAACGTCAGCCTTCCTGCTCCTCTGATGCTGCTTGGCCTGCTGTGTTCATCCAGCTCTACACCTTGTTATCTCAGATTCTCCAGCATCGGCAGTTCCTACTATCTCTATAAAAATTCCAAACTGCTTTGTAGATCGTGTTGTGTGAAACAACGCACATTGTAGAACAACATAGAATCTGGGGTACAAAAACAGGCCATTCAGCCCAAATGGGCTATGGTGGTTGCTCTGTTTACAGTGAGATGATAATATAGTGACTATGTCACTGGACTAGCAATCCAGAAACCCAGTTTTAATGTTCTGCAGACAACAGTTCAAATACCACAATGGCAACTAGTGCAATTTAAACTCAATTAAATCTAGAATACTAAATCAAAGATAATCTTGGTAATGGTGTACATGAAACCAACCTTGATTGACAGAAAAACCCATTTTCCTCTGAAGGAAATCTGCAGTCCTTCCCTAGTTTGACTTCCATGTGACTCCAGACCCACAGCAATGTGGGACCTGACCACGCTTTGAGCTCAAGTGCAGTTGGGAGTCTTTGTACATTTCTTCCTCAAAAAGCAGTGAAAGTGTTTTTATTTAAAGCAGAAGCATTTTTAAAGCAGAAGTATTCCAATTCCTGACTAGTATGGGGATGAAAGGTTATCATATTTAGGCAGGAATATGGAGTTAAGTTTGCAGTCAGGTCAGCCATGATCCTACTGAATGGAGAACTAGACTCAAAGGGCTGAGAGGCCTAATTTGCATGTTTGTACATACTTTTCATCTTAATCCCGAAGACCAGTTTCTGTAGAGTAGGTTAGAGTCACATGTTGACCATGCAGAAATCCTGTGCACAGATCCCAAGCGCTGACTCTGTATGGATTTCCTCAGAAATTGAATTTCCTCAGGTTAATTACTTTGTACCTGTAATGCTCTAAGGAATTACTTCAGTGTCGGAGAATTTGGAATGTTCTGGCTCATTTAAACTCAATAGTTTCTCAGGAAAGGTTAGCTGATTAAAAACTTACTCTAACTTTTTTTTTCTTTATTCATTCACAGAATGAGGGCATTGCTGGCTAGGCAGCATTTATTGCCCATCCCTAATTGTCCATCCCAGAGGGCAGTTAAGAATCAACCACATTGCTGTGGGTCTGGAGTCACATGTAGGCCAGACCAGGTAAGAATGGCAGTTTCCAGGTAAGTATTGAACTGACTTACCGTTGATCGTCCAACACGCCTCCCTGATCCCTGGCATCCACTGAGCCCTGGCACCAGCCAACTTCCAACCCAACATCAACCTCCACCCAATGCTGACCCCCAACCTTGATCACTGACCCTTGATTTTGATCCATCTTAAGCATGCATCCACTCACTGTCATACTCCCTTAGCCAATCGGCATCTTACCCCCATACCCACCTGCTACCCCAAGTCCTCAGCCACCTGCTATTTTAAACCCAAGCCAACCTGGCATCCAAGGCTCCAAGCCCCTAAAAGCACCTGGTACCTCAGTCCCCTCCCCTGCACCGCCACAACCCCACCCCTACCCCCACAATTACACTACATATGTATCTTTACACTACAGCTACCAATGTGGCTGCAGCACATTTAACCTTCAGAATGTGGCACCCTCACTGACGAAAAAGTGGGAGGGTGGTTGGGCATAGTTTCCATGGTGATGACTCTGCTGCAAGCATTTCTGGATTGGTCTCTGTAAGAACAAGTTCCTGTTCAGACGAACTGGTCAAAAGGGAAGTGTGTACCTTTTAGTCTAATCAGGCTGAGAACGAGGGTCTCTGACCGTGGTCGGAACCTCTGAGTCATTACAGACACTGGAGGACTAGCGCTACAGTCTCATTAGCAATCTGCTGATTTAGTTTTGTTTTATTATCATCTCAGTGGCTTTGCCAGCATTTATTGCCTATCCCTAGCTGCCCTTCAGTAGGTGATGGTGAGCTGCCTTCTTGATCTGCTGAAGTTAATTTCTTGCAGGTTCACCAACAATGGTGTTAGGGAGGGAGTAACCCAGCCACAGTGACACAATGACGATATAGTTCCATATCAGGGTGGTCATTATATTATAATCGTACTTCTCATTTTAATGACGTGGGGAGTGAGAGTTCCATCCATTTATACCTGCTTTCCAGGCGACAAATGGATGAATGTTATTGGGTTTGTCCGAAACCTCAAAGGGCTTCTCTGCCATTGAGGTACTTTTGAAATGTGGTCACTGTAATAATGTGGGAAATGTGACAGCCAGTTCATTCATAGCAAGACCCTGCAAACAACAATGTAGCAAGGACCAGATGATCTGGTTTGGTGATGTTGATAAATATTGACAAACATACTCTGAAAAGTTCTTCGAAATATGCAATGGCTGCTTTTACATTGATCTGAGAACAATGCTCCCTCTCAGCTTCATAGCCACAAGGTTTTTTTCCTGGAATATTTTCACATGGCATAGGGAAGTCTTACTACAACAGTACAAGGGGTTGGCGAGACCACATCTGGAGTACTGCAAGCAGTTTTGGTCCCCTTATTTAAGGAAAGCTATCATTTCATTAGAGGCAGTTCAGAGAAGGTTCACTAGGATGATCCACGATAAGGAGGGATTGTCTTATGAGCAAAGACTAAACAGATTGGGACTCTACTCCCTGGGGTTTAGAAGAATGAGAGGTGTTCTCATTAAAACATATTGGATTCTTAAGGGGCTTGACAGGGTAAATGCTGAGAGGATGTTTACCCTCATGGGAGAGTTAGGACCAGGGTACTGTCTCAGAATTAAGGAACACCAATTTAAGATTAAAATGAGGAAATTCTTCTCTCAGAGGGTTCTGAGCTTTTGGAATCCCTTACCACAAAAAGCTGTGGTGCACAATCCTTGTATATACTTAAGGCTGAGATAGATAAATTCTTGATCATTCAGGGAATGAAGGGTTACAGGGAAAGGCCAGGAAAGTGGGCTGTAGAGTATCAGATCATTGATTGGTGCAGCAGACTCGAGGGGCTGAATGGCTTACTGCTGTTCCTATTTCTTATGGTCTCACTACTAACATGTTAACTTTTCAGTTGAAAGAGTGCAGGATAATGCTCCTCCAGGGCACAGTGGGCTGAATGGCCTCTTCCTCTGTTGTATCATCCAATGCCTTTTTTTAAATCTCTAAACTCAATTGTTCCAAAACTCTCCAGGCTAGACAGACCAGATTGTGGGCTTCTGGTTAGGGAACAATTTATGTATAGCAATTCACAACAATTGTACCTCCTTAAGGGCAATTAGGGATGGGCAACAAATGTTGGCTTTGTCAGGCATTGCCACATTTCATGGAAGATATAAAAAAGTTGAAAATGGCCTGACTGACGTTGCGCTATCTCTTGCACTAATCCATTTCAACTGTGGGAGAGTCAGGACAGTGCCACAGAAACCTGGAAACAAATTGTATCCTAAAATAGACTGTTTTATGCATTGAGTCTATAACGATGCCACAAATTCCCTCTGTTAGGCAGAGACAGCTCCAATGCAAATTGAGATGAATGATGACAGTTTGCAGTTTGTATGTTCCTTCCCCTCCCCCTCATGGTGTCTCAAACAGAATCGCCACTTAGACAGCTGAGCAGGATTCCCCAGGCTGCAGAACCCACAGCAAAGGGGAACATGCTCAGGACAAGAAGGCTATAGAAATAGGGAGATGTGATGCCTTTGCCAGGTTCAAAAAGAAGAATGTACATCCTAAAATTGAGATGGGGGTGGAATGCATATGTCAGGGATCACAGGGGTGAAGGGTGAACAGAACTTAGTGCGAGTATAGGAGGAGCTCGAGTTTCTGAGATTGGATGATGAGTGTCTAGCCTGGGGAGCGTTGGAACAATTGCGTTTAGAGATTTTAAAAAAGGCATTGGATGATACAACAGAGGAAGAGGCCATTCAGCCCACTGTGCCTTTGCAAATGAACAGTTCAATTAACCTCACTCCTCTCCTATGAATTTGAATTTTGGGGGCACACTGTGAATTGGATGATTAAAGAAGTTGAGAGGAAATGTTTTCAGCAATTTGATTGGATATAATTGCAGTGACATGTTCACTGGCTGCTTTGCAGTGAATGAAATGCTGAAAGCATTAAGTACGCCATTAACTACTTACTAAACAAAGGATCAGGGCCAATTGGCATTGACTGAACTCTGCAACAAAGGTAACCATTTTTGTTAAGCTAATGTTGAACTACAGTCACAGCAGAATTGAGACCAAGGTCAACTGATGAATGGCAAAGTTTTCTTTCAAATTTATATCGAAGATAGTGTTGATGATGATGATGGAGGTGGGATATTAACTTCAGAAACTTGCTCTACACAGCCGTTGAGTTGGTAAGCCAGCAACTATATTTTGATAAACAGAGAGAGTGCTGGAGAAACTCAATAAGTTTGGCAAAATCAGTGGAGAGAGAGATAAACAGAGTTAACGTTTCTAGTCCAATATGACTCTGAAGTTCTGAAAAAGAGCCATACTGGACTCAAAACATTATCTCTGCTTCTGTCTCTCCACAGATACTACCACACCTGCACCAACATTCACTGTGTCTGTTTCAGATTTCCAGCATCTGCAATATTTTGCTTTTAATTATGTTGTGACATTTGACACAGTGGAAATAAATGAGAGATGTTGATAGCTCATGTGTCTGCAGAAAGGGACAACAAATTGTGCAATGCTTTTTAATAATCTAAAGATAAACATAAACATAATAGCCAGTTTATTAACACAGTCTCCACTATCTAAAAATCACAAGATTGAAAACAACCTACATTGGCAGTTTAATGTATGAAGATTAATTGGTAGTTTGCTGGTTATATCATCTTCAGTGATCTGTTAATTTTGACAGAAATTCATGGCTACACGCAGTTAAGGTGTTCAGACCAGAGCAACTGAAATCATTCAGAAAATGCGGGAGAAACTCTTGTTTCAGATTTCCAGCGTTCACAGTATTTTGCTTTGAGTAAATAACCTTTTGTTAATTTTCAATTGCCTTTAGATCAGTTAAGCCCTCCTAAGCCTTACAATGGTTTGTAGCCAAGACTGCAGTTTAAATAAATTAAACCACAAGTCAGAGTGGAGCAGGAAACAATTATGTATAAAAGGGTCACTGCAAAGTCACGGTCTTGTGATACAGGAGAACGGGGGAACCGTGTTAACCCATTAAAGCAAATTGTCAATCACATTTCCACAAGCAGCCCTATTACAAGCACTGGAGATGTAAAGCATTGTGTTCAGTGGTATCACTGAGTAGTGATATAGTCTGTTATAAATAGTGTTTAGTGATATCACTGAGGGTTCTGCAGGTTTGGTCAGGATTCCCACAGACTGGTTGGTTGGTTACTTGGTGGCCCAGGAATAATGGTCCTAGAGTGTAGATTGCATATCCCCTGGCCAAGGTAGCTCAGTGTTGGAGATGGCTTTGTCTGAAAACCTCACGAACCCAGTGAGGGTGAGGTGATGTTGCTTGGGAAGAGCCTCTGAGTAGAGCAGTGTGTTCATGGACTTGCATAGACAGAGGTTACAAACCAGTTCTACATGGACTGGGTGAGATAATGGAGCCAGTACAGGCATGATGGCTGAATGGCCTTCTTCTGCACCATATTAATTCTATGATGCTGTGTATTACACAAAGACAAAGCAGGAAAGTAACAAAGGCCAACTGTTCTGAAAGTAATTGTTTATCAACTGTCCCTTTTATTAATAGAAAAACTCCAAAATAACATTTGGGGCAGAAATTCTTGAAGACAAACTAAGCCAGTTTGCAAATTAAGTTTGACTGAAGGAAGTGAGAGTTTCCAAGGACTTGAATTCAAACCTATTTTTGAGCTAGACCATGGGGATTAAGAAGTTTAAAGACAAAAGACTCCTCAGGCAAAAATGGTCATCAATTTGGTGAGGCAGCTATTGTGTCAGTTTTATTTTTCTGAAATTTCTGCCTGCCCTCACCAAGCTTGACAATATCCATAGATGTGGGAGGTGGGACTGGGGAGGGGTGGGTGGGGGTGGTGTGGTGTTAATTCTGTGCACAGAAAGATTGAACAAACAGACAAATGACTGGTGCAATTTAAAAAAAATTGACTATTAGTTGGGTTGGTGGTGAGGAGAAATATTCAGACATTAGATTTGAACACCATGGGACCTTTAACAAACTTGAACAGACTCGGTCTGGGATGTTCTTTGCAGGTACTTGACAGGGTTCAGAAAGAGGATAATAGTTGGATGATAAATGTCACCGAGCAGTTGGAGATAAGTTTCAGAGAATGTGAGGATGGTGGAAGGCAGGTGAGTCTGGCAGCATACCAGGAGTAGCTATAGGCTGCTAAGCTCTTTTGACAGCACCTTCCAACTCATCGCCTCTGCCATCTCAAAGGACAAGGGCAGTAGATACCTGGGAACACAACCACCCACAAGTCACCTTCTGAGCCATCCCCAACCTGCTCTGGAAATATATCACCATTCTTCACAGTCACAGGGTCAAAGCCCTGGAACTTCTTCCCTACTGACAATTGGGGATGGGCAATAAATGTTGGTCTAGCAAGGCCCACATCCCCTGGGCAAATGTAAAAGTAATTCTTGTTGTTAGTGCAGAGGGATCACTGACTTCTAATCCTGTTTGTAAAGCTGAATAAAGAATAAGAGGAAATGAAAGAATGGAACCAATATGATGTCAGTGGTTATTTGTCAATAAAAGTGGCTCTGTTTCTTATTGGTCAAGCCACCTCTGTTTCTGGCAGATAATCTGACAAGAACCAGTTACAAAACCAGAAGTTGCTGGAAAAGCTCTGCAGGTGTGGCAGCATCTGTGAAGAGAAATCAGAGTTAATGTTTCGGGTCCGGTGACCCTTCCTCAGAACAGTTAGCCTTTGTTTCTCACCAAAATGAATGAGCTGAATCTTCCGAGTTAACAGCTCATGTGAGAAGAAGATCAGACAGAGAGCACCCCACTCTGGACAGAGAGCATCCCATTCCTGGAAGAGAATAGGAGTTGGTGTGTTGCCCTGGGTGGAGTGGGGTGGATGGTAGCTCAATGTTTACATTGGGAATATACACGCCATTTAAAAAAATGCAGCAGAAGGCCTAGCAGTGAGTAGCTAATGGTAAACTGGGGAGGCAAATGAATTAATGGTATTATCGCTGGACTATTTATCCAGACACAAACTCAGCTAATGTTCTGGAGACCTGGCTGCAAATCCCACCATGGCAGATAGTGGAATTTGAATTCAATGAAGAAAGTGGGTCTAATAATGACCATGAAACCATTGTCAATTATCATGAAAAACTCACCTGATTCACTAATGCCCTTTAGGGAAGGAAATCTGCTGTCCTTACCTGGTCTGGCCTACATATGACTCCAGGCCCACAACATTGTGGTTGATTCTTAATTGCCCTCTGGGCAGTCAGGGATGGATGATAAAAATTGGCCTAACCAGAGCTGCCAAAAACCATGAATGAAAAAACAAAAACTCCATGGATTTGTTTGGCTCTGCACTCTTTATAATGCACTGAGCTATAACACATGATGTCTGTTATTGTGTGTTGAGTTAATATAGTTGGGACCTGATGCCCCTGCATCAGTTTTCTACATGTTATTTTGGCTTTTCCATGAATGTCATATTCCTCTCGTTGACAGGATCTCATCTGATTGTGCCTTCTCATGGCTCAATCTTGTTTGCACAAACTCAGACTGGAAGGGGGTGAAAGGTCAAGGCACAATGGGAGGGCCCAGATATCTTGGCTCAAGCCTTACTTGGACAGATTATTCTGATATCAATGACGTTGCAGCCTTAGTCCTTTCTGGCTGGCTATTTATGATTAATGATTATGATTTAATTTATGATTTATGCTGTGGAATGAGCTGCCAATTGTTCAACTCCATTGGGAGAAATTTTGCTCAAAAGCGGACACAACTTTGCAGATAGCTCAGTCCCAGAATAAAACAAAATCCAAGGCCCCAGTTATCCATTTATCTCAATACTGTAGATGTTGAAAATGTGAAATAAAAAGCAGAATATGCTGAACATTCTCAGCTGGTCTGGCAGCTCCATGGGGAGAGAAATCAAATTTAATGATGAACCTTTTCTTATCCTGAAGATGGTGATGGGCTGGGATACAGAGCCCAAGCAAAATGGCTAATTCTGTTTGGACATGTTCCCTCCAGTGGTTCCTCCACATGTCTATCATCATTTTACTTGGTCTTCCTACAGGTAATTGGAATGCGGGTAGACTCTTTGTTGCCCCTGATTGGATGGGTTTTGTCTTTCAGAATTTCTCCCATTTCACAACAGACAGATATGTTGAAGGATTTCTCTTTTATTCAAAAACATAATCTTGTTATTAGCTCTGTATTGCTTCGCCTTAGTGTTGCTTACCAGTCAGGGACTCAGTTAGCTCAGTTGTTTGGTTTGCAACACAGAGTGCACTAACATTGTGGGTTCAATTCCCACACAGGGAGAGATTACTATGAAGGTCCTAACATCTCCCCTCAGCTGATGCAGGGTGCCCCTCAGGTTAAACCACCATCAATCACCACTCTCTAATGAGAGCATAGTCCAGTAGGACCAGGGTGACTTTACCTTTGGCCATCTATGTCCTGGATTAATTCCTGGTGAGTTAGTATTTGGCAACCCCACTTGACATAATTTGCTAAGTTAAAAGTGTTATACAAATGCAACTTGTTGGTGGCAACATCTGTCCTCAGAACCAATGCGAGGGAGGGTTCTTTGTACAAACATTAGGACATTTATTGTCGGATTATAGCTTGTGGGAAATCTTTCTTCCTAAAGAAAATGACAGAAACAAAAAGCCTATCACTAACTGAGGAGATAGTTTCTGTCTCATTACTGTTTTTGTCTCTCTAACAGACACTCTTAAAAACTCAACAAAGGACATTTTTAGCTTCGGTATCAGCCCAGGATGCAAAGTGGTCTCAAGTGGATATTTTGTGTTTCATCAGACTAACAGAGATGGAAGCAATTTGCATCATAGACACAGAATAACTGAACTGTAAAAGTAAGGTAGATTTGTAAAGAGCATCCTAGAGATGTGATGGCGTCTTAATACAGAGCTAACCTGAGAACACGATACTCCAAAAGCAAAAAGGTTTTGTAAATCATAAATGAAATGGAATTATCAAGGGGAGACTCAGAAAGAATCAGGAGATCACACACTGTAGCTAGACAATGTGCAGAAGCAATTGGGAAAGAAAGCTGAGATTTACATAGTTAAGCACAGATCCACACAGATGCTAAAATAAGATGAAACGCTAATCTTGGAGTACTGGGTCTCTGAAATATTGAACACACTCATGCAAGTAAAACTTTAGGCTCATAGTCCAGCGCAATAGTGAAGCACTCCTATTCCATTGGAGGCAGAATCTACAGTTAACTTCTCAAACTAACGTTGTGTCTGCCCTTTTGGGTGGGCATAAATGATCCCAGAGCCACATTTTGAAGTAGAATGGGGATCTTTATAGTGTTTTGGTCAAGATTAATCCCTTAATCTACATCACTAAAACCGATGATCTAATCATTTATCTCAGGGCTAATTGGTGAGAACTTGCTGTTCACAAAATTTGTTGCTACGTTTCCTACATTACAACAATGACTATTCTTCCAAAAGTATATCATTGACTTCAGGGCATTTTGGGATGCCTCAAGATTGTGAAAAATAATATAGCAATGTGAGTTTTTCTTCCTAAAGAATGGGGTGAGGCATTTATCTTATGATGAAAAGTTGGACAGATTGGCCTATTTTGTGGAATTTGGAAGAATGTACAGTGTTACTAATGAAGCATATAAAATCCTGATGGGTACTTGAGACACTGGCTGTTGAAGGGATGTTTCCCCTTGTGAAAGAGGCTAGAACTGGGGTACTCTGCTTATAAATGAGGATCGCCCATTTTAAGGTGGAGGTGGGAATTGTTTTTCTCTGAGTGTTGTTAATCTGTGGAGCTCTCTTCCCAAATGAACTGTAGAGTCAAGGACAGTGATACTTAATTGACAAAAATGTCAAAGGGTATTGGTGGGAGAAAATCAGGAAAGTAGAGTTGAAGCCATGATCAACCGTTACCTTATCGAATGATGGAGCAGGATCGAGGAACTGAATGGTCTACTCCTGTCATTCCTCAGAACGTCACTGAATCACTTGGCTTTTGTCAGAAAACAGCTACTTTCATGGCTAGTGTTACCCTGGACTCAAGTTCACTAACTCATTGTTGAGCAATTTCAACTGTTCTAGTTTAGCTCAGTCTACCATTAAACACACCTCGCACCCTGACAACATGACTACAATTGCAGAAATGCCAGTGTTCATGGTCCATATGAACCTCTTCCCACCCTAGTTCATTTTTCCCTTTCAGTGTTTCCTTCCATTCCTCTCTCCTGCAGATAATGCATCCGGCTTTCCCTTAACTGTTTCTGCTATTAGATCCAACGACTCTCTGTTTGGCAACTTCCATATTCTTACCTCTCTCTGTCTATTAACATCTTGCCTGATCTCCTTATTGGATTGATTACTGACTGTGTTCTGTCGAAGGGTCAGTCGTTTTGCACTGTCCCACAAATGGAAACAAAATCATCCAAGCTTTTTTTTCATATTTCTGGTGACTTTTGAGCATGGGAAATTTACATTGCTCCAGCATTTCGGAGTCTGTTATAAATAGTAGCTTGAATATGAATGGAGTCTCATCCAGATCTCATTGCTGATAAATTCTTGGTTATTTCAGGAATGCCTGAGTTGAAAGTGTTGACCCCCTTATATCCTGTTTCTGTTACTGTGGGCCTTGATATGTCAATGAAGTAACTGACCTCAGGTCATAGCTTCCCAGAATTACCAGCTGGCAGAGATTAGAACAGTAACTAATGACCAATGACCTTTTATCTAAAATTAGTCAAACAGAACAAGTTGTAAATGTGGTAGGAGCTTTGACAGCTCATCCAGAATGGATGGAGCATCAGAAAATATTGTGGAATATGTTAGGAACTAACCACAAACACCTCTTCACTGCCACACTCCAACCCAATGCCTTAATACAAAATCCAACCTCTCCTCCAAAAAACAAACCAACTAAACATGCTGGAAACTCAGAGGCACTGCCAGTGACAGGGCCTAAGGTGTTGAGATACCAGCTGTCTAATCAGAATAAAGGAGGCATTAATACTCAAACATGCAAACTTGCAGCAGAAGTAAACGCTTCATCTCTTCAAACCTGCTCTGCCATTCAATGCAAACAGCTTAATGGCTCCATAAGCCACCTGCTCCTGGGTCTGAGTCATTTCTGTTCCAAACATCGGTGATTGAAACAGATAGTAGGAACTGCAGATGCTGGAGAATCTGAGATAACAAGGTGTAGAGCTGGATGAACACAGCAGGCCAAGCAGCATCAGAGGAGCAGGAAGGCTGACGTTTTGGGTCTAGACCCTTCTTCAGAAATGTTTGGTGTTGCATGGATTGGCAGCATGTGGAGCAGCCCAGTCTGCTCTTCTATAGGTAGTCCATTCTTAGAGGGAAGCTGGCGTCCAGCGCACAAAATGTTGCTGAATGCTGTTGGTGCAATTTTGATGAATAAATTGTTGAAAACCAGGGCTTCCAGGCTCATGAATGGGGTTTAGGAGGCTCACATCATGGATATGGACAAGAGATGTCATTTTTCAGTGAATAGCTGGTGTTGGTGGTGTGGGGTAAGTGGGTGGTGCAGGAGGCTAACAAGCATCATCTTCAGGATAGATTC
>NC_063350.1:4904616-4926736 GCF_021869965.1 Rhincodon typus
TGAAGGAAAAGACAGAGCTAACGTTTCGAGTCTGGTGACCCTTCCTCAGAACTGGACCCAAAACATTGGCTCTGTGTTTTCCTTCACAGATGCTGCCAGACCTGCTGAGCTTTTCCAGCAACTTTGTTTTTGTTCCTGAATAACAAAACTACTTTCACAGAAGGAAAGAAAGAATAAGTTTTGGATTTATCTCGGCTTTTGCATGACCACTGGATGTCTCAAAGTGTTCTGAGGCCAAATAGTAAGTTTTAAATAGCAGTCACTTCTGTAATGTAGGAAACACAGAAGCTAATTTGCACACAGCAAATTCCCCCAAACAACATTATTATAATGAACAAATAATCTGTTTTGATTTTGATTCAAGCCCTGGGACCTGGAATTAGGTGTCTACCAACTGAACCTTAGCTCACTTATGACTAACTGCAACTCATCAGAAGTAAATGATATTGTACAGCTCCATCTCATACTCTCACTTAGCCCTGTTTCTGAACACTCGCTCACCACAGAAGACATAACTTGTGGTTAACTTTGTCATATTTTCTGGCCCATACCTACTTGCGTTCCCATGTTCCTAAGAACAGGCAAATGGCAGGTATTGATATTTCTGATCCAGGAGGGAATATGTTTTCAGTACTGGTTTTAAAATCTGCCATTAACTGTGATTGTAACATTGGAGCACTTCCTTTTGTTTCTTTATTCTTGGGCTGTGGGCAACACTTATTTATTGTTCTTCTCTGTGAATATTAAGAGTCAACATTATTGCTTGTGGATGTAGAACAGAACAAGTATGAACAACAGAGTCATACCAGGCTCGAAATGTTAACTCTGTTTCTTTCCCCACAGATGCTGCCAGATCTACTGAGTTTTTCCAGCAACTTTGATTTTGTTCCTGATTTACAGCTACTTCTGTGTTTGTTTTTGATGATAAACAGGTGCCCTTCTCCAACAAACATATCATGCTTTTTATCAAGTTCATGTTGCATCATTCTGGTAGTTACATGGTACAATGATAGAGCTATTGAGTAGTCACATTGATCTATCAATGATAGAGATGTGCAGTTCTAGAATCCACATTACAGGAAGAGGATGTGATAGCACTGGAGTGGGTGCAGAGGAGATTTACTTGAATGTTGCCTGAATGTTTCAGTTATGAAGAGAGATTGGACAGACTGAGCAGAGGAGATTGAAAGGAGACATGACTGAGATGTATAAAAATAAGAGGGACATAAGTAGGATAGACAGGAAGAAAGCTTTCCCCTTTGGAAAGGGATCAATGACTGGGACATAGATTTAAGGGAAGGGACAGGAGGTTTATAGGAGAAACTTTTCATCCAGAGGGTGGTGGGAATCTGGAATTCACTGCCTGTCAGGGTGGAAAAGACAAAAGCCCTCACAACATTGAAGAAGCAGTTAGATATGCAGTTATGATGCAAAGGTATACAAGGCAATGGGCCAACAGCTGGAAAATGGGATTAAAACAGTTAAGTGGCTGTTTTAGATGAGTACAGACGTGACGGACTGAAGGGCCTTTTCCTGTGCTGTAGATCTCTGTGAGATTTGAGGTAGGGATACACCCAGTGGTGAACAGTTCTAGGAACCACATTTGTTCTAGTGAACAACATTTAATTACACAGGAAATGGAATATTGCTGAAGGAAAAGACACATTTTGTCAATGTGTTTGCCTTTCACTCATCAGGAGAATTCACACAAAAAAAAACAAAAGGGAAAACAACATGTACACTGTGTGAGTGGAGGATGCTGATTGGTTATTAAGTAGATTCTGATTGGTGTAGTCATTGCCATGGAGAATGCACCAACTGGATAATGACCGACAGTTAACTGCCAAGCTCATTTATAGAAGCTAGGTGGACTTTGATTGGTCAAGGCATTACCCTGAGAAATGAACCAGAGAGTGGCTGCCACCTATTTTATTACATTGAAACAGGCACAGTGTGTGCACATGTTCAGTTCTGCATGCAATCCTCATCTCTCTGCTATAGGAAAGATGTTGTGAAACTTGAAAGGATTCAGAAAAGATTTACAAGGATATTGCCAGGGTTGGAGGGTTTGAGCTATAGGGAGAGGCTGAACAGACTGGGGCTATTTTCCCTGGGGTGTCGGAGGCTAAGGGGTGACCTTATAGAGGTTTGTAAAATCATGAGGGGCATGGATAAGATGAATAGCCAAGGTCTTTTTCCCAGCTTAGGGGAGTCCTAAACCAGACAGCATAGGTTTAAGGTGAGAGGGAAAAGATTTAACAGGGACCTAAGGGACAACTTTTTCACACAGGAGGTGGTGCATGTATGGAATGAGCTGCCAGACAAAGTGGTGGAGGCTGGTACAATTACAACATTTAAAAGGCATCTGCATGGATATATGAATAGGAAGTGTTTAGAGGGATATATTAATTTAGGATAACTGGTCGGCATGGACGAGTTGGAGCGAAGGGTCTGTTTCCGTGCTGTACAACTCTATGACTCTAAGTTTGTTCCTTCTGTTTTATACTGAACTACCAGACAACATTATGAAGCAGAGAATCGATTTAACCAGAGTGTCCATGAGAGCAAAAAATTTAATGAATGAAGCCACAGAAAACTCTCCCAAGTATAGCAGTGTTACTTCTCCAGCAAAATGCAGTGAGTGCAGAATAGTTTCATAGAGGGAGTTATGCCTTTAAAATCAATCTCTGCCATATGGTTGAAAGAGGTAATCACCCAATCATATCCAATCTACTGGAACATGAAGTTCATTACAGACTTCCAAATATTTATACAGCAGCTTCCATCCCCCAGTTGTGGCACCATCTGATATATTCTCTGATTGTTCTCACTTCTATCTCTCAGTTGTAGGATTTTGAACTCTGGAACCATGGATTTATTCCCAGAACCACAAGTCCACCATCTACTCAAGTTTAGTAATTAGCTTCTCAAGTAGGTAATGAGCCACTTAACCATCGAGAACGTGGAAAGAGATTTTGCATCCAGCTGTGGGAAGTACAATATATTTCAAAAGCGTTCACACAAACACAGCCAAGTGTTGAAATGAACAGTCAGACCCTTGATTTAAGGGCCAGCAGTGCAGTGGATAAACAGAATGGGATTCCCAGTTTTCTAGAATGGCCCTTGACAATGACCCTGAGCCAACATTGCACAACCAATGGCTGTAAACAAGGGGTGTTTGTTAAAGGCTGTTCCTCTCACTAAGCTCCAGTGAGCCGGTCCCGTTGGAAGACAACCCATGGATCGTCTTCATTGTGGCTCACGGTGATGTGTTATGTACTAAACTTATAAACACCTCTCATTTCGACATTGCTTGTAGTTATGTCTATACTATCCATGTTGTCTTTACACTATCCACACTTGCCACTGGTCTTGAGTCTCATTCATTTTGTTGCTTTCGGTCTCAGGCTGACTGGCTCCTTTCATCTTGGGAATGGGTAGAAAACACAGAATGAGGCCATTCAGCCCTGTTGGTTGATAAAGAGTAATCTTTCCTAATCCCACTTTCTAGCTCTTCATCTGTAGCCGTATAGGTTACAATACCTCAAGCGCATATTTAATGCGATGCG
Organism: Rhincodon typus; assembly: GCF_021869965.1. NCBI lineage: Eukaryota > Metazoa > Chordata > Chondrichthyes > Orectolobiformes > Rhincodontidae > Rhincodon > Rhincodon typus. Next base: position 4,908,186 of record NC_063350.1, read on the forward strand.
GCATTCTGCCTCTTTTAGCAGTTTTTGGAGGCAGTGATTCCAGACCCTCCACCCTGTGGCTGAAGAAAACTACTTATCTGCTCCCTCATCCTTCCACCAGTTAGTTTACATCTATGACCTTTTGGTCAGTGACGCCTCTGCTAAAGGAATAGATACTTTCTATCCACCATTTCCAGATCCATAATTTGATTTAATTAAATCTCCCTTTTTTTCCAGAGGGAATACCTCAGCTTATCCAATCTTTCCTCAGAGCTAACTTCATTTAGTCTGATCTCAGCTGATGCTGGACAAAGTCACTCTCTGAGTGAAGCCTGGCTTGGTAGACTCTGACTTTATTTTTGTTACAAACTGTGGGAGTCAGTTACTGAATGTATTCATGAGAGTCTGTGAATGTAATTTTAACACAAAAACAAAATGTTTACCAAACAGGAACAAGCATGAAAAATCTTAGATTGAATAAATTATTTGGAATGATTCCAATACAAATGCCAGGAAACAATTCAAATTCACACTATTCCTGTTATCAATATTCAATAACATAATATTGCTTTTGTCCTAGTCAAACCTTTACAATCACTAAAACCCCAGCAAAGATTTACCATCACCTACATACCAAGACTCAGGCTGCTACAGCTGTAACTGGTTTCCTTCTGATGAATTTCTGCTCATTGACTAGATGCTTTTCTTCAGCTGGTATCTCTCCCTGAGATACACCTTAAACATACTGCAGACTAAACTCGCTATTACTTCAACTGTAGAGCAAGCACATGTTCCCTAAGGTGACTTTCTTGCTATTTTGCAGGATTCTTTACTAAAGAGTTTGACACTCTTGTTTCCACTCTCTGGCATATCCAAATTGACTGCTCCCTTTGTGTTATTCTGTGTCTCTGTTCATTGCCAGCCCCTGTTGTTAGGCACCAGCACATTTTTCCTTTTCTTCCAGGTTAATATCTTAAATGACAAATCCCCATCTTTTCACTGCAGCGATTGTAAAACACCATTAAAATGCATGCAACCAAAAAAACTCCAGACTTCTTGCTACCAAGCTCCCCAAACCAACTCAAAATATGAAACAAAAACAATGTTTCCCTCAGTTCTTAATGCACAAAATGTAAAATATAAATGAAACCTAAAATTATACATTGTTTCTAACATATTCCTGGTGACACCCATGCAAATGTCTTCATTTGCTTAGCTAATCACATCCTGCATGTGATGTAGTGACTATACTCTAGTTGTAGCCTAACCAGTGTTTTATACTGTTACAGCAGAGCCTCTCTGCTTTTGCTCTCCCCGTCACAATCAATAAATCTCCGAACTTTACAACAATTACCCAGTGTATCCATTGCTTCTTGTCCATATCCTTAACACTTGACTGAGATTCTGGTATTGCTCTAACGCAATGTGTACAACAGGTGTACAAAATGATCAGAGGTATAGATAGAGTGGAAAGCAGAGACTTTTTCCTAGGGTGGAGGTAGCTATTTTGAGGGGGCATAGTTTTAAAGTGAGTGGAGGTAGATATAGGGGAGACGTCAGACGTAGGTTCTTTACTCAGAGAATGGTAGGGGCATGGAATGCATTGCCGGGGAGGGTAGTGGAGTCGGCCTCATTAGGGTCATTTAAGCGGCTATTAGATAGACATATGGATGATAGTATAAGGTAGGGGTGGAGGTTAGATAGACCTTAGGTTTAGGGTAATAGTTCGGCACAACATCGTGGGCCGAAGGGCCTGTACTGTGTTGTACTGTTCTAAGTTCTATGTTCTAATGGGCAGTAACACAAATTGGATGATTGGTGAGACCAATTTTAGAATACTGTATACAATTCTGGTCATTCTTCTACATAAAAATGTTGTTAAACTTGAGAGAGTGCAGAAAAGATTTACAAGGATGTTGCTGGGACAGAAAGATTTGAGTTATAGGGAGAGGCTCAATAGGCTGGAGCTATTTCTTCTTGGGTGACCTTATAGAAGTTTATAAAATCATGAGGGACACAGATAGGGTGAATAGCCAAAGTCTTTTCCCCAGGATAGGGAAATCGAAAACTAGAGGGCATAGATTTAAGGTGAGAAGGGAAAGATTTAAAAAGGACCAGAGGGGTAACTTTTTCACACAGAGGGCAGTGCATGTATGGAACGAGCTGCCACAGGAGGTGGTAAAGGCACAACATTTAAAAGGCACCTGGATGGGTACATGAATAGGAAGGGTTTAGTGGGTCAAGTGCTGGCAAATGGGATTAGGTCAGGTTGGGATTTCTGGTTGACATGGACGAGTTGGAATGAAGGGTCTTCTTCCATGCCTTATGACTCTGTGATTCTATGATAGTCAATCAACATCTGATTTTACACTTTGCCTGACATCCTTTTCTATCAACTTTAATTATCCGTGTTTTATTTGCTTCTCCCAAGAGATTACAGGAGTTGTTGGAGAGTCCAGCCTGTTTGAAACCACAACGCTAAAGGCATTATCACTGTTGGTGTAATAACCTTTTACAGCAGGAACACATGGTCAGTGAAAGTCCAGAGTAAATATCACCTTCCCCTCTCTCAGTCTCATCTTAAACACTATCTGAAAATGCTCAGTTATGAAGAGCACTTTTGCCTGTGATTAAAATGGACATGTGTTTAACGTCCACTCCAGGGTCTTGAACAGCATGTCCGGGTTAATGTTTCCAGTGCAGTAGTGGGAGAGTGCTACATTGTTGGTGGGTTGATCTTTTAAATGAGATGTTAAACTAAGGTCCGGGTTGCCTAGTTTGGTAAATGAAAAAGATCCTATCTTATTATTTTGAAGAAAGAGCAGGTCAGTTGACCCCTAGTGTTCCGGGTCAATTATTATCCCTTAACCAACATTGCTAATGGAACAGATTATCTGGTCATTAACCTATTGTTATAACTGCTGATTCTCCAGATGGATAAGGGTACTGTTATGTTAGCTTTACACAGAGATTGGGTGGAAGAGTAATGATGCCTTGCTATAATTATACAGATCATGAGTGAGACCTGGACTGCTGAATACAGTTTTGATCTTGATTTTCTAACAAAGGACATACTTACCTTCAAGGAAGTATCTCAAAGGTATTGGGAGTAGGGAATTGCCTAATGACAGGTGATAGAGTGTACACACTCAATATTCCCTGGGGTGTAGAAAAATGAGTTGTAATCTAATTGAAATGTATAAAATTCAGAAGAGTTTTGACTAATGCTGGGTGGATGTGGACAATATGGGGTTCACTCTTAGGATAAGTGGACAGCTATTTCAGAGTGAAATGAAGAGAAGTGTCTTCTGAGGATTGCAAATCATTGGAATGCTCTGCCTCAGAAAGTTACGGATGCTGACATGGCACTGATGGGAAAAGGCAGCTGGGAAATCAAGCCCTCCTATTCCACAAGATATCACTAATAGTGAGAATGACCAATTTAATCTCCAGCACTGTTAATGCCTGACTGTGGCCACAATCTCAAAAAAATAGAAACTCATACCAGGTTGAATCAATTCGCAAGAAAACCATAACTTATTTATTATAAACAAACTTATCCTCTAACATGTGGCAAAATGGATAATGAATTACTGATATGCAAACTTAAATTATAACCCCTGTAAATCCAAACATGCACACATTAATTCATTAATAGGACATGCAAGACAGACAGTTCTGCAGAAATATCATGAATGGAAATATAAATGAAATGAAGAAATTCTATTGATAAAGAGTTCAAACCACAAGGATGCAATGAGGTGACTTTCTCACAATTTTTCCTTGGTTTTTGACAACAATATCGACTGTGAGCACCCCTCAATTTGGCAGCTTGTCAGTCGGACCTAGATTTTTTGTTTGAGTTAGAAGTTATTCTTTTCAGATTCTTCTAGAAATTGTTTTCTTCAACTTGCAGATGGGGAAGGAGGGAGATCTGGCTTGTTGTGCAGGATTTTAGAGATCTCAGTATAAATGCTCCCTTCTCAGTTCTGTAACAAACTGCAACTTAAAACCAATCCAAAAGGCTTTTGCTGGGCAGTTTTGTGTTTCTCAGCCTAAAGGTACCTGGTGCACGCTAGTGTCACAAAAATATCAATTTCTCCTAAAGTTACTTACCCCTGTATAACACCAAAAGACCATAAGACCATACGCAATAAGAACAGGAGTAGGCCCTCAAACATGCTTCACCATTCATTAGGATCATAAATATTCCTCATGCCTACTTTCCTGCCCTTTCCCCACAAACATTGATCTCCCCTGATTGATCAAGAATCTATCTATCTCAACCTTAAATACACATAAGGATCTTGCCCACCCATCTCTCTGTGGAAAGGAGTTCCAAAGACTCTTAACCCTCTGAGAGAAGAAATTCCTTCTCATTTCAGTCTTAAATTGGAGCCCTTTTATTCTGAGACTATGCCTTCTGGTCCTGGACTCTCTCATGAGGGAAACATCCTCTTGGCGTTCGCCCTGCCAAGTCCCTTCGAATCCTGAGTGAACACCACATATTTGCTTCAAATTGCAAAAAAAAAGTTGATTATTTGCAACACAGCAAATTTTTCTGTTATCTTTCAAATAAAAAAATGTAGCCCTTATATTTCTGAGTCAGTGGGTTTGTTCGCAGCTGAGATAAATAGAACTTTATTTTAGGAATCAAGGAATGTGGAGATGAAGCAGTCAGTTGAAGTTCAGTTTGAAGGTCAGACATGGTCTTATTGAATGGTAGAACAGACCTAAAGGGCTGAATGGTCTCCTTCAGCTCCTACGTCTAATATCCTTACAAATTATCCTGAAAATACCAGGAGAGCTGAAATCATTCTGTGTCACACTACGCTGCAGCGTGAGCTTAGCAGACTCACTGGTAATGGCAGCATCAGGAAATAACCCTGCTTCTATTTAGTCTGTAGAGTTTGAACAGCCTGGGCTGGAGCCTGTCTCCTCACTGATCAAACTGATTTGCAGTCTCTAGGTTTCACCTCTGAAGCAGCTCGATCTGACATAGCGCAGGAGCTGAGGAAACAGCGAGGAGCATTAAGTACAAACGAGGGCAGAAATATCTTCCCGAGAGTATGGACCTTTCAAAAGGAACAGAACTCCTTTCGAAAGGACAAGTTGAGAGAATTAACATTTGACTGATGGCTGGGTGAGAGCCCTTTTCACTGCCATTTCACTGAACCATTGGATTGAAATTCCCATCACCAGACTTTAAAATAAAATCCACATTTTAAACAGGCACTAGCTGAAATTGGCAACAAGTCAAAAAAGCATTAAATGTTTGTATTCGCAATTCAGGTTATTGCTCCGAACGCATTTGTATGTTTTGGGCAAAGGCAGCCAGTTTTGAGTGAAACACCGATGAGAATATTTCAGTACGTTTTCTCCATTTTTCCCCTATGTATAGGGGTTTTGTGTGAATTTTGGGGGAATAAAATGAATAGGATGAATTTGAATTATTTTCTGGTGTTTGTATTGGAATCTTTCCAACCTTTTCTGCAGCTGATTTATGTTAGGGAATCATAGAACAATACTAAACAAGAAGAGGCCATTCAGCCCCCTGCCTCCGTGCTATTATCTGAAAGCCATTATCCAATAAATCCCACTCTCCTATTCTCTCTCTTTGTAGCCCCAGATTTTGTTTTCTTTCCAAATATTTGTCTACTTCCCTTCTGGAAGTTATTACTCAATCTGCTTCCACCACAATTTCAGGACCAGCATTCCAGATCACAAAACTAAATCAAAAACCTCTTCACGTCACTTTTGCTTCTTTTGCCAAAGATATTAAATCTTCGTACTCCAATCACAACTCCTTAGAAAGGTAGAAACAAAAGTTTTTAGGATAAAATGTAGACCAATGGGTAACATTTCTGCCAATGATTCAGAAGGTGTCCGCTCCATCTCAGTCCTAAATGGCCTGTACCGAGACTATGAGCCTTAGACCCTTGGCATCAGGGGAAACAGCCAGTCTGTCCAGCTCTGTCAAGTTTTATCTGTTTCACCAATATCTCCTTTGAATCTGCCACTGAAAACAGTTTCTCCCGAATTAGCCTCAAAAATATTTAAAAGTTTTGAATGATATTACGTCTCCCTTTCACCTTTTTCATCGGAAGGAGAACAACCCCAGTTTCTCCATTTCCTCAAGCTAACGCACACCATTCATCCTTGGAGGCATTCTATTAATGGACTGGAAAATTAACTACTACAAATGAAAATCTAAAATAGCTCTCTGGCTGCGAATTTGTTGCCATGCTCACTCATGGTATGAAACACAAACAGAAATCACTGGAGAAACTCGGCACTTCTGGCAGCGAATGTGGAGAAAGGAGCAGAGGGTTAAGGTTTCAAGTCCAATATGAAACTTCTTATGAGTATTACTATTTAGACAAAAAAGAAAGATTTGTTTTACCACAGAAACTTTCTCATCATCAGGACCATTGCAAAACACTCCAAAGCCAATGAAGCACTTTTTGAAATTTAGTCACTGCTGTAATACAAGAAGTGTGGCAGCAAACTCCTACAGACAGCCTTAGTAATGAAAGTTCCTATGTATGGGACCTGAAAAGTTAGCTTTATATCTCTTTCCACAGAAGCTGCCTGGCCTGACCAGTCTTTGCAATGTTTTATGTTTTTATTTGAGTTCAACATCTTCAGTGTTTTATTTTGGAAACAGTTTTCATGACATTCTTTGAGTAATAAATATTGGTCAGGAACACTGGAGAGAGCTCTCCTGCTGTTCCATGATATAGTGCCATGGGATCTCTTTTGCTTCCATCTAAAAGGGTTAACACTTAATCTGATAGGATAGGGCAATACTCCGAGTAGTCCACTGAAGAGTCAGTTCAGTTTAGGATTTAAATGTACAAGCCTCTGATTTGGAATCGTAAGTATAACAAGCCAAATAGTGGAAAACAAGCAACTCCTTCTCAGGAATAAGGAATTTGACAAACGCAACTTGATACCAGGTGACGTAGGGATGGAGAACACGAGACCAATTACTCAGCCAAAGAGGTAAGTGGTGAGTGCATGTCCTCCAGCACAGCATTTTACCTGAAATGATCATGCTTGCTATCCCCTGTAATGTAAAAAAAGCTGTGTGTGGATCTAATGGTATTGAAGACTCCAACAAACATGTATTATAATTACCTATTATGTACAAACTTTACATTCCCCATGCTCATAGGTTTTTGGGCTAACATTATGGTAGAGGTTGTACATCATTATTCCAGCACTCTGTGATTCAGCAGCTACAGCATGGTCTAGATCCAGTCTATGTAATGTCTCTGTTTAGGAGATGAGGTCATGGAGTACACACGTGCATTCCACACTTGCACTTATTTGAGCAAAATGCTTTAATGTCTGGAATATTTCAGATCATAGTCATAAAATCCCCACAGCACAGGAAGAGGCCATTCAACCTGTACTGACTCTCCAAAGAGCATCCCGCCCAGACACAATCCCTTACCCTAACCCTATAACACCACATTTCCCATGGCCAATCCACCTACCTGCCTATCTTTGGTCTGTGGGAGGAAACCCACACAGGCATGGGGAGAATGTGTGATGGCCAGACAGATACCCAAGGCTAGAATTGAACCTGGGTCCCTGGTACTACGAGGTAGTAGTGCTAACCACTGAGCTACCATGCCATCCCAAGTCATTAGAGCCTTGGGTAAGACAATGTATTTTAATGCTCTCGGCTGGGTGTGAATGAAATATTTTAATCTCACACAGGAACAATTGTCTCTGGCACAGTTATGCAACTTTACCCATTTCCAGGTTCTATATTGTGGAACATCATTTGTGTCAAAATATGAATTACAACAGGAAAATTTAATGCATTTAAAAATAAAATGCAGAAAGATTGCAAGTAGAATGTTGCACAGTGCTTTCTAAAAGCATTTAAAAACTCCAGCATTATTAAAAAAGGGAGGAAGGGATGGACCAGGAAATTACAGGCCAGTCAGTCTAGCCTCTAGTGGGGAAATTCTTAGAAAGAATTCTGAGGGACAGAACACATGTGCACTTGGAGAAACACAGACTAATCAGGGATAGTCAGCATGGATTTATTAAGTGAAGGTCGTGTTTGGCAAATTTGATTGAACGTTTTGAGGAGTTGACCAGGAGTGATGATGAGGGTAATGCATTTGATGCGATCTACATAACCTCCAAGAAGTCTGTTGATGTCCCTCTCATGGCAGACTGCTCAAAAAAGTAAGAGCCCATCTGATCCAAGGCAAAATGACAGGTTGGGACCAAAACTGGCTGAGACACAGGAAGTAGAGGGTTGTTGCATACAGTTCTGGTCACCACACTACCAGAAGGATGTGGATGCTTTGGGATGTTACCTAGTGTCGGGGGTTTTAGCTATGAAGAAACGTTGGATAGATTAAGTTTTCACTGGAACACGACCTGATAGAAGTTTATAAGATTGTGAATGGCATGGACAGAGTGGAAAGTATGTAGCTTTTCCCAGGGTGGAGGCTTCAATTACTAGGGGACACAGGTTCAATGTGCGGAGGAAAGTTTAAAAGAGATGTGTGAGGTAAGTTTTTCACACAAAGGGTGGTGAGTGCCTGGAACGCGCTGCCAGAGGAGGTGGTGGAAGCAGACACAATAACAGTATTCAAGAAGCACCTGGACAAACACATGAATAGGAAGGGAATAGAGGGATACGGGTCCTGTAAGTGAAGACAGGGCTAAATGTGTCAGGACAGGCTTGGACGGCTGAAGAGCCTGATCCTGTGCTGTATTGTTCTTTGTACTTCGTTGACAATAGGGATGTTTCTGTGATTGGACATCTGGTTCCAGTGAGGTACCAAAGGACTTGCTGCTGTTGCTGTTTCTGTGTGGGGTGTATGATAATGATTTGTACTTAAATGTAGGGGGACTGTTGAAGAGGTTTGTAGGTGACATGAAAATTGGTCAGTGGTAAATAATGAAGAGGATAACTGTAAATTGCTGGAGGATATCAATGGACTGATCAAGTGGGCAGAGCAGTAGTAACTGGAATTCAACCCAGAAAAATGTGAGTTAGTGCATGTGGAAGGGACTAAAAAGAGCAGGAATTACACGATGAATGATAGGACCATTAAAGTAATGGAAAATACTAAAGATCAGAGAGACCTTGATGTGCATATCTTCATGTCCCTGAAGGTAGCAGGCAGGTAGATAGGGTGGTTAAGAAGGCATAAGGGATACTTTTCCCTTTATTAGCTGAAGCATAGACTACAAGAGATGGGAGGCTATCCAGGAACTGTACAAAATGCTAGTTAGACCACAACTGGAGTACTCTGTGCAGGATAGGATTATACTGGAATGGATGCAGAGGAGATTTACCAGGATGTTGCCTGGGCTGGAGGGTCTGAGCTGTGAGGAAAGATTCAAAAGGCTGGATTTGTTTTCCCTCAAGCAGCAAAAGTCGAGAGGGGACCTGTATAAGGATATGAAAGGCAAAGATAGGAAGAAGAGCAAATCATGTATCTGTTTTTGGAAATTAAAGGATATAGGGATAGAGCAGGAAAATGAGAGTGGAGGTAGAAAATCAACTGTGGCTGGGGTAGATGAAGGTATAGTCGTAACATTCAAAAAACATTTGGACAGATACATCAATAGGAAAGGTTTAGAGGGATATGGGCCAAACACAGGCAAATGGGGATTAGTTTAATTTGAGGAGCTTGGTTGGCATGGACATAATGCACTGAAGGGTCTGTTTTAGTACAATATGACTCAATGACTCTATGAATGGCCTATTCTTGCTCTTAGTTCTAATGATTTCACATTCTTTGGTTCTCAAGCATTCTCCCTCCCTTTCTTCAGCTGGGGGACTGTATAATGTTGCAGTCGTCACATTGTAGGAAAGATGTGAATGCATTGTATAGAGTGCAGAAGAGATTTACAGGAATGAGGAACTTCAGTTCTGAGCATAGACTGAAGAAGTTGAGGTTCTTTATTTTCTTTGGAACGGAGAAGATTAAGAGGAAATTGAATTGGGTCTTCAAAATCAATGGCAGGCTGGACAGAGGGGTTCGAGAAAAACTGTTCCTGCTTGTAAAAGTAACAAGAACGAGACGGCATAGATTTGAAGTAATTTTAAAAAGAAGCAAATGTGATGTGAGAAAAATCTTTTTCACACAGCGAGTAGCTAGGGCCTGGAATGCACTTCTGGAAATGTGATGGGTGCAGGTTCAATCGAAACATTCAAGAGGACATTGGAGGAGTATTTAAACAGAAATAATGTGTAAGGGCATGTAGGTGTGTCATTAGGTAATGATGTTCATTTGAAGAGTCAATGCAAGCACGGGGGGTGCTGAATGACTTCCTTTTGTGCTGTAACAATTTTGTGATTCTCATGCTCATCCTTACTTCCTGTGTTATTGTGGGAGCCTGTCACCTTCACAAAGTCACACAAAAATCTCTTCTTTGCCCAATTTCACAGTGTCAGCTTTTATTCCAAGTAGTTATTTTCTTGCCTTCCTTAATATTTGACACAGAAGAATTATATCACAGCCTGTTAACCTAAGAACAGGAGACCATTCAGCCAGTCACCTCCCTTCCAGAGTTCATTGGTTTATCACAGAACCATTTAGCCATCTTTGCTCTATCTCCATTGATGACCTTACCTGTCAGAAATCTATCAATCTCAGCCTTGTAAATTTTAGCTTTGTATCATCTGTTGTCCCTTGTTTGGGGTGTGGGTGGTGGTGGTGGTGAGCTGTGCCCCATACTTGGGATTGCTTCCAGGACATCAGTGAAGGAGGAACAGCTCTCTGTGTGATCAAGCACAGATATCCCCCTGTCAATCACAGGGAGAAGGAACTGTAACTGGAGGTGCATTGGTGAGATGTTTTAATAATCCCACATGATTAGTTTTAAGTGAATACTGTGTATCTGGCCATTTGAGCGACAATCCCAGATGCACTGCCAATAGTATCTGGTTATTTCTTAACCAGCTAACTGGGTGAAACCACCAGACTTCCTGCTCTCATCTGGTAACATGTTGGAGCTGACATCTCCATTATACACCACACTTCCCATCCTGACTTGGGAATATATCGTTGTTCCTTCAGTGTCACTGAGTCAAAATCCTGCAATTCCCTCCCCAAGGGCACACCACATGCTTCCAGAAGGCAGCTCACCACCTCATTCTCAAGGGTAATTAGGGACGGGCAATAAATAATGGCCAAGCCAGTGATACCCGCATCCCATGAAATAATTTACAACGTAGCTAGGATTAATTTTGTTTGCTTTTTTATCGTGGGTTGTGGGAGTCATTAGGAGAGCATGAGTTGCCCAACCCTAATTGCCCTTGAACTGCATGGCCTACTTTCTTTTGGAGAACAGCTAAAATGCTACTGTGGGTCAGGAGTCACGTACGGACCAGATCAGATAGGGATGGCAGATTTTCTGTGGCTTTAGGTCATGAGTGAACCAGATTTTACAAGATGGCTTTGGGATCTTCCCTGGCCACTGACAATCCTGGTATTGGGAATTCCCAAGCTGCTAATCTTGAATATGAGGGAATCCATCATAGGATCAGAGCCTTACTTAAACCACCAGAAAGAGCAGGTTTACCCAAAGGAGCCATTAGTAGGACATTGAATCAGTGGGACACTGGATCAGAGGGCATTTGACCAGAGGGGCATTTGATCAGGTGGATAATTAACCAGAAGGACAAGAAAGAAACAGAAATAATGAAGGAAAACTCCTTTTGTTATCTCACCTAATCCCAAAGGACTTTGTGACCCAACTTCCTAGTGATATTAAATAGTAAACATTGTCCCAGGAAATGAATGGGAACTCTAACTAGCCATGGGTTTAAATCCATTCCCCTCAACAAACTCCCGTTGACAGTGTCGTGCTAATGGACAATCTGCTTTTAGTGCTCATCATTGAGGAATAAGTAACGTCCAGAATCCTGGGGATAGTTGCCTGAGATTCATTGGCATGGAATCATTTTACAGCCACCTGAGAGGGCAGGCAAGTCATGGATTAGCATTGGATCTGAAAGACAGCTTCTCTGACTGTGCAACACACCCTCAGTACCTTACTGGAGCGCATCACCCTTCTCTGGTTTAGGCTTATATAAGACTCTGGTCTCACATAACCCAAAACAGCATAAGACATACTGGCAAAAATAGGCCGTTCAGTCCAGCAAGCCTGCTCCATTTGTTCATTGCCATCTGAGAAGAAATTTCTCCTCATCACTACCTTAAATGGGTGACCCCTTAATCTGAGATGATGCATCTCTGGTCCTGGAAACCCCCATAAGGGAAAAAACAACTTTCCATATCTACCCTGTCCCTAAATGTTTCATTCTTTTAAACTCCAGTGAGTACAGGCTTAACCTACTCAACCTCTCCCCATAAGAAAATCCATCCATGCCTCGGATCAGCCAAGTGAACTTTCTCTGAACAGCCTCCAATTTCAGTCTATCTTTCCTTTGATAATGGGCCCAAACTGCTCACAGTATTCCTGCTGTGGTTTGACTACTACCTGGTATAATTTTGGCAAAACTTCTCTATTTTTATACTCCATTTCCTTTGAAGTAAAGGCCAAAGTTCCATGCGTTTTCCCTATTGCCAATTGAAGTTGGATGCTAGTTTTTTTGAGATTTATGTGTGAGGACTCCTAAACCCTTTCCAGCAGACTTTCTCCAAGTTAAATAATCTGCCAAGTTTTTGACACTTGCTTAGCCTCTACATTCCTCTGTAGACTCTTTGTGTCATCCTAGAATCAGTCATGCAGTCATGTAGCATATGAACAGGCCCTTCAGCCCACCATGTCTGTGCTGAGCAACAAACATCAAACTACACTAGTCCCGTTTACCTGCACTTGGTCTATAACCTACTCTGCCCTGGCATTTTAAATGCTCATCTAGATGTTTCTTAATTACTGCAGGAGTACCTGCCCCTACCACCCTCTCAGGCAGCACAGTCCATATGTCTACTACCCTCTAGGTGAAAAAATTCTTTCTCAGATCTGCTCTAAACCATTTGCTCCTCACTCAAACTCGTGCCCTCTGACCTGAGATATGTCTGCCATGGGGAAAAGTTTCTCACAATCTACTCTGTCTATGCCTCTCATAATTTTGTAAATCTCAATCAGATAACCCCCTCAGCCTCCTCTGCTCCAAGGAAAACAAACCCGGCCTATCCAGTCTCTCCTCATAACTAGACTTTTCATCCCAGGCAACATCCTGGTGAATCTCCTCAGCAACTTCTTTAGTGCAATCATATCCTTCTGATAATGTGGTGACCAGAACTGTACACAGTATTCCATCTGCGGCCTTACTAATGTTTTGTATAGTTGTAACAAGATTTCCTTGCCCCTATATTCTATGCCTGGTTAATGAAGGTAAGCATCTCATATGCCTTCTTCACCACCCTGTCTACCTGTGCTGACACCTTCAGAGATCTATGGACCTGTACACTAAGGTCCCTTTGTTTCTCATTACTCCCTAGGGACCTACCATTCATTGTGTATATCCTTCCCTTATTGGACCTCCCAAAATACATTACCTCACACTTATCAGGATTAAATTCCATTTGCCATTGCTCTGCCCAATTTACCAACTAATTAATACCTGACTGTAGATCATTGTCCTCACTATCAACAATACCACCAATTTTTGTATCATCTGAAACTTGTTAATTATACCATCTACATTCACATTCAAGTCATTAATGCAAACCACTTGCTTTCCCTCCTATTTTGTGTCAACCTCAGTCTTAGCTTTAGTACGTTCACTTCCCTCAACCAAGTCATGAATATATGTTGTAAATAACCATAGCCCCAGCACTGATCCCAGAGGCACTCTAGTAGTTACAGGTTGTTGTCTTGAAAATGTTCCCCTTACCCCAACACTTTGTCCTCTGTTAGTGAGTCAATCATCTATCCATGTGAATATACTGCCCCCAATACCATGTGCTCTTAGCTTATTAAGTAGCCTTATGTGCAATAGCTTACCAAAAGTCTTCCAAAAATCTAAACTACACCCACTGCTCCCCTTTATCTATCTGGTTTGTTACCTCCTCAAATAATTTAAATAAATTTATCAGACAGTACTTCCCCTTCATGAGATAACAAGGTGTAGAGCTGGATGAACACAGCAGGCCAAGCAGCATCATAGGTGACTCTTTTTGATAAAATTATATATTTCTAAATGTTCTGCTATTGCATCATTCATAATAGACGCTAACATTTTCCTGATAAAAGGTGTTGGGTGGCCTACAGTTATACATTATTGTTGCCTTCCCTTTTTAAATAAAGGGACAGCAATATGGTTAACTCTTCACTGTCTATTGAGTGTCTTGGGTCATATCAAACTGCCACAGACTGTAATGGACCAAGAACAGAGCTAGTAAGCACATTCTCAGAGCAGTTAGCGATGGCTGGGACACGTGTAAGGAATAAATGCATCAAGGATCCTACCTTCAGCAGCCACTGGGTGTTGTTCTCTGTGGCTGTCTCCAGATGGCGGAGTTTCTGGAAGGAGGTTTCTGGTTCACTGGGTGGGGCATCCCGTTGGAGAGCATTGGTGTCCTGCTGCTGCATGCTGGCTCTGCAATGGCCTGGGTAAGGCAGGACAAAGGTGTAGCTGCACTGCCCATGTTGGACACGGTGGTAGTGCCCACGTGGACTGTCTGCTCCTCGCCATTGGCTGCTGGGACCAGTCAGACTGACCGAAACCCAAAGTAAATTCAGAGCAAGAGCTGCCGGCCACATTGTACCCACTGTCCGTGCCTCCCTTTCTCTCAACCCAGGGCAAGGGCTGGCAAGCTCTGTTTGAATGCTGCGTCTATCTCTGCTCTACCTCCAGCCCTTTCCCAACCACCTTCAGACAGGATTCTGAACCAGTCCCAGACCTGACAACACAACGCTCTTACAGGAAAGCAGCTTTGCTGATCCCACCAGGCGATTGTCAAAACCCTTCTGACCCAGCTCCTGTTACATATAATCTCTCTCTTTCTATCTCTGCTTTCCCTCTCTCTCCTTGACACCGTCTCTTTCTGTCTCTCCGTCTCTTTCACTTGCCCTCTATCTGTCTGTCTCACACCCTATCTCTCTGTCTATCTGACTGTCCCTCACTGATTCTCAGTTTCTGTCCCTGCTCTGGTCTGGCATTCACTGTCTCCTCCTCTGTCTGTCTCTTTTTGTCTTTTTCTTACTCTCTTTATCTTTCTTTCTCTCTTTCTCTCTCTCCTCGTAACAGTTGCAGCCAATCCTCAAGTGAAACTGAGAAAAGCCAGTCTGCGAGCAACATGAAAAGTTCCCTGATGATTTTTGTAAGTTTTTCTCTGGTTGCTAGCGCAGTGAGAGTCGGGTTACAAGATTGATTTGGATATGTGATTGGCGACTGAAAGAATGCACAGTCCCCTATCACATCACAACCCAGCAGCAACACAAAGTACAGAGAGACCAGGCACAGCACAATCTGCTGCTTATTTGTCAATCTAAACTCCAACAAGAGAAAGTTACATCTCATAGACTCTTGAAGCCCAGCACACAGAGAGGATTTTCCCAAATATAAATCATTCTGATAAAGCACAGATGCAGGAACAGTGATTGGGAAAGTGAAATTAATGTCTTTCAACTTCTCAGTCCCCGCAGGCTGACATGTAAGTCCAGATTTTTAGTTTGAAGTTTGCTTTGCTTGCCTTCTGATTGTGCTGAATTGGCAATTTATTCTTAATGTTTCTGTATCGTTCAGAATAGAAGACTCTTCACTCGTGGTCAAGACCAGTTCCCTATCTCTATTGGACTGCCTGAGGGAAATGTTGAAGGAATCAGGCTGTGGGACAAACAGTGAATTTCTGTCCAGTGGTTTTAGCCATTCACTGTCCCTTGACCATTTCAGATGGAGCTGTAAAGAAACATTAAAATGTATTTAACATGGTTCATGATCTCAGAACTTTCTGAAACACTTTTTGCAAAGTGGTTCCTTTAGTTGTGTATAAAATGAAGCAGCCAGTTAACACAGAGCTATATGATAATGAGCAGATAACCTGTTTGTCAATGATGTTGATGAAGAGATATTTATTGACTGGGTCACTGGGAAGAAGTCACAAGTTCTTCATCAAGATTTTCCCAGGGATTTTTAAATCCAAGGAACTGAATACAAGAGTCAGGACGTCACATTGCAGCTATATAAGACTTTGGTTAGGCCACATTTAGAGTATTATGTTCAGTTCTGGTTGTCACTTTACAGGGAGGATGTGGAGGCTTTGGAGAAGGTGCAGAAGAGGTTTACCAGGATGCTGCCTGGATTAGAGGATATGAGCTATAAGGAGAGGCTAAAAAAATCTCAGGTTGTTTTCTCTGGAGTGGCACAGGCTGAGGGGAGACTTGACAAAAGTCTATAAAATTATGGGATGCATAGATAGGTTGATGGTCAGAATCTTTTTCCAGGAGTTAAAATGTCTAATACTAGGGAGAACGCATTTACAATGAGAGGGGAAATGTTCAAAGGAGATGTGAGGGGCAAGTTTTTTACACAGAGATTGGTAGGAGTCTAGAATGTGCTGCTGGGGGTGATGGTGGAGTCAGATGTAATAGGGATGTTTAAGGGACTTTTAGATAAGCACATGAATATGCAGGGAATGGAGGGATATGGACCAAGGCTTGGCAGAAGGGATTAGTTTAATTTGGCATCATGTTTAGCACAGCATCGTGGGCCGAAGGGCCTGTTCCTGTCCTGTACAGTTCTATGTTCTATGTTTCACTTGAGAGAGTAAACAGAACCTGGGCTTAATGTCCCAGCTGCAAGACAACCCCTCCAACTATGCAGCACTCTCTTTGTCTGGATTTTGTGTTTATATCGTTGTATTGCATTGACTGCAAGAGATGCTGACTTTTGGATGAACTCATCATTGAGGGGAATTCTACCAGATTTTCTGGGTGATTATTTAGCCCTGAACTGAAACCTAAAACAGATTATCTGGATCAGGGTCGCATTGCTGTTTGTGGAATCTTGCTGTGCACAATTTGGCAGCTGCCCTTCTGACATTACAACAGTGGCCCGTTCTTTGCCAACTGTGTATCCAGGACAGCAAAATCCAGGTCTCTCCAGAGCTGTGGTCTTTTGGACTCCAGGTTAAATATTTTTAAGGTATCACAATTTCAAACTAACAGGACTGACACAATGAAAACTATATGGAGACAACATTCACATTGTCTGTAAATTAAAACTTCGCTTCAATTTATGTGCAAATTGCCTGCCTCATTTTACACATTTACAAAAGTAACCACATTGCAAAAGTACATCATTAGCTGTAAAGCACTTTGAGATATCTTTTTTTTAATTCATTCACAGGATGTGGGTATCGCTAGCTAGGCAGCATTTACTGCCCATCTCCAATTGCCCAGAGGGCAGTTAATAGTCAACCACATTGCTGTGAGACTGGAGTCCATGTAGGCCAGGCCAGGTAAGGATGGCAGTTTCTTTCCCTAAAGGACATTAGTGAACAAGATGGGTTTTTCGCAACAATTGACAATGGATTCGCGGTCATCGTTAGATTCTTAATTCCAGATATTTATTAAATTCAAGTTCCATCTTCTACAATGCTAGGATTCTAACTCAGGTGCCCAGAACATTACCTGAGTCACTGGATTAACAGTCTAGCAGTAATATCACTAGGCCATTGCCTCACCTCGCTTGAGGTTATAAATATTGCTATATGATTGCAAGACCTATCCCTCTGTGTGCTACAGATTAGATGTGTCTTTTCACTAACGTCTGTCACTGTGTGTAGTAATCATGTCATATGTGACCAATGATTGTGCGATATTACTGCAGTCTGGCTCCCTCCAACACTAATTGTACACATGGGTTATTACTATCCACGCACTTTGTAGAATCTGAAATACCAGCATTGAACACAGGTACTCTGAAACTGATCCATTCATGACTTGTGCTAGTTGCTTGTTTGGTTTCAGTATCTGTAGTCAGTGCAATGATTGCTTTATTGTGGACAAAGGTTCCCCTCTACCCAGCAATTCTGGGGTATCACATGGAGAAATTGAGCTTTACTCTGTTCTCCGAACCTCTCCTACCCTCCTCTCACCCTCTCTCCGCCTCTTGTTAACGTAACAAGTGTAAATCTGATCTTACTGGATTTTCCTCTCTCCCTCCTTCCATCCCTTGCTGCCTGTCAACTGCTAACAATCTGAAATAAAACCAGAAAGCACTGAAGAAACTCAGCAAGTCTAGCAGCATCTGTGGAGAGAGAAACTCCAGAGTGCTTTTCTTTAGAACTCATACAGATGCTGCCAGAGCTGCTGAGTTCCTGCCTTGTTATTTGAGATTTGTAGCATCTGCAGTATTTTGCTTTTATTTGAGCTGTTTCTCCTTTTCAGATAATTCTGCTGCCTTTGAAACCGCATTTGTCCCATTCATCGTCCTCTACATTTCCACATCTGTCTGGCTTCTCTTGTGTGGTCTCCTCAGCTCACTCTTCTCTCTTCCCTCTCCCCTCTCGTCATTCTCTCTCTTCTTCACCCAGGTGATAACTTACACTCAGAACTTAAAGAAGGAATACCTATACTGCTCAGAGATATTAAGAACTGCCGATGCTGTA
>NC_063350.1:4931736-4956913 GCF_021869965.1 Rhincodon typus
CCCACCTATCCCCTCCTCCCACCTCAAGCCGCACCTCCATCTCCTACCGACCAACCTCATCCCGCCCCCTTGACCTGTCCGTCCTCCCTGGACTGACCTATCCCCTTCCTAACTCCCTACCTACACTCACCTTTCCTGGCCCCATCCCCGCCTCTTCGACCTGTTTGTTTCCTCTCCACCTATCCTCTCCTCTATCCCTCTTCTATCCGCCTCCCACTCTCTCCCTATTTATTTCAAAACCCCCTTCCCCTCCCCCTTTTCTGATGAAGGGTCTAGGCCCGAAACGTCAGCCTCTCTGCTCCTATGATGCTGCTTGGCCTGCTGTGTTCATCCAGCCCTGCACCTTGTTGTCTCTTCAATAAATGGTCAGTAGGTTCTGTACTAGTGGAGAATAACTTGCCTTTACACCAGAATCATCAATTGTATCCGAACCCAGAGTCTGGAGGATCAACTTTGGTCAATTATAAATACAGTGCTTAAAATGCAGAACATTATATTTCTCATTATCATATTATTTATGGAGAAAGACAGATTTTCACTTAATATGGATATTATCTACATCATAAACAAACATTTTCAGTTCAGAGTATTTCAACAGAGATACAGGAAGCAAAGCAATATATTACATTAGGAATAACAACTTGCACATTATTTATCTGATAAATATTTCAGTTTATTACGAAATCTCTTTTTTCCACAAGTTGGAGAGCTAGTGGTGAACCTGCTGCTAACCATTAAAACTACTCACAGCAAAACAGTTTGCTTTCCAATTCAATTTATAGTTCATGGCAGTGCAGCTTGGCATAGCATGGTGGCTCTGTGGTTAGCCCTACTACCTCATAGTGCCAGGGACCTAGGTTCAATTCTACCCTCAGATGGAGTCTGTGTGGTGTTTACACAATCTCTATGCGTCTGTGTGGATTTCTTCTGGCTGTCCTGGTTCCTTTGCACAGATCAAAGATATATACAGTTCAGGTAGATTGGCCATGCTAAATTGACCATTGTTTCCAGGGACATGTAGGTTAATTGGATTAGCCATGGGAAATGTGGGGTTATGGGAATAGGGTAGTGGGCTGGCTCTGACTGGAATGCCCTCTGCAGAGTAGACTTGGGGTCCAAATGGCCTCTTTCCCTACTGCATGGATTCTATAATTCTTTAACCTTCTCCCTCATTTATTTATCTCATTTCCCTGAGTTACACCACTACTATCTGCCTCAATCGCACTCTGTCATAGCGAGCTCCAAACTCTCACCACTCTCTGGGCAAAAAATGTTTCTTTGGGTGGGAAAAAGCTAATTCCCTGCAGCTCAGAAATATTTCCAGCAGTGTTCAAATATTGCTGTTTAAATGAATCTCACTGGAACAGAAGATTTCCAGTAGGCAATGCTGAGCTGCTCACTTTAGTAATGATAGAATCCCTACAATGTGGAAATAGGCCTTTCAGCCCAACAAACCCACACTGATTCACAGAGCACCCCATTCAGACCCATTGCCCTATACCCCACCTAATATACACATCTCTGAACACTACAGGCAATTTAACATGGCCAACCCACCTAACCTGCGCAACTTTGGACTGTGGGAGGAAACCAGAGCACCCGGAGGAAACCCACGCAGACACGGGGAGAATGTGCAAACTCCACACAGATAGTCACCCAAGGGTGGAATCAAACCCGGGTCCCTGGCGCTGTGAGGCAGCAGTGCTAACCACTGAGCCACAGTGCCACCCTCAGCTTGATGGTTATGATCATGGCATTCATTGAGAAAAGATAGGCAGAGATTTCAAGTGAAGTACAAACACCATTATGGACTGGCTGGGCCAAAGAGCCTGTTTCTGTGCTGTTTATCCTATGTTGGAATCCACAACTGAGTGGAAATTTGTACTTGCCCTTTAAGCATGTGCAATAATGATGTTGTAACTGCTGACCATTGTCTGGAATATTCCTATCCCATCTTTTGTGAAATGGTTGGCCTGGATTTTGCCATCAGCAACAAAAGAGCAGCACCCACTATTCAGTTTCATCACCTCTGACCAGACACTTGCTGTGGTCAGGTGGTTGATTTAGTCGTAACCTTCTAGAGAAGGTCTGTGAATGCGACAAACAACAGTAAAACTCTGTGCTAATCAGACTGAAGGATCCTCACAGAGTGCAAAACAACGAGGTTAAATTAGATTCAAACTATGTAGAGAAGAATAAATAAAGATTGAGAAAGAGAGATGGGATTATCAGAAAGATAGAAAAGAGGCAGAAAAAGAACTCATTTCAGAAAACATCAACGTTAATTAACTTCTGAATGATGGAGAGTCCATGCGTGAAAAACTGAATTTTCAGTGGCAGAGACGTTATTTGATTGCTCTGCTATGTTTTTCCGTTAAATGTGCCAATAAATTCTTTCTGGCCTCTTTAGTGAGAATTGGTATGGATGTGTTCTAACAACATAAGGTTGCATTATTTTCAGTGCCCAAAACAGTTTCAGATACAGGACAACAGTTATTCTCACAGCAACTCCTGGACTTTCCTATTTAAGTGCACAAGTGTGGGCACCAAAGTCACTGTCCAATTTACTTTTCAGTGGTTATTAGCTCCTTCATTATTCCCATCACAATATCCAGGCTATTTTATGTTTGACAAGCTGCTTTTTACTTGGGAAGATAGATGAGCAATAAAACAATGGAGGAATCTCAATTCTGAAGTATTTTCTTGCATGATACCAGCAACTAATGCTGCCATTATATGGTGTGGGTGTGATACTGTACAGAAATGGAAGAGATGCTGCACAGGGGAAAAATGCAGGCACTCCCTTTAAGATGCACACATTCTTGTCCAAGTCAGTCTTAAAAAGTCTGCGTAGTGCACAACCATAACAACAGAAGTCAGAGGGAATATTTCCAGCAGCATAATCATTTTGCATTTAGATAGCGCTTTTAGTACAATAATCCATCCCAAAATGCTTCAAAGGAAGATAACCAGACAAACAATTAACGTCAGGTCTAAAAAGAAACCATCAGGACAGATGAAGAAAGCTTGATCAAAGCAGGAGCAATGGTGTTAAGGAGCATCTCACTGGTATGGAGAGAGGTTGAAACATTCAAGGAGAAAATTCCCGAGCTGAGGATCTCAGTATAAGACCGCCAGAAATAGGAACAGGAGGAGGCTATTCAGCCCCTCAAGCCTGCTCCATCATTCAATGATTTGACATTCCTCACATTCATTTTCTTGCCCTTTCCCCATAACCCTTACTCCCCAATGATCAAGAATCTATCTATCTATCTATCTATCTCAGCCTTAAGTATACACAAGGACTCTGCCCCCCTACAGCTCTCTGTAGCAAGGAGTTCCAAAGACTCACAATCCTCTGAGAGAAGAAATTCCTCCTCATCTCAATCTTGAATTGGTGTCCCTTTATTCTGAGACAAGGCCGTCTGTCTCCCATGGGGGGAAACATCCTCTCAAGCCCCTTAAGAATCGTGTATGTTTCAATGAGATCATCTCTCATTCTTCTAAACTCCAGTGAGTAGAATCCCAAGCTGTATAATCTTTGCTCATAACGCAATCTCACATACCAAGGATCATCCTAGTGAACCTTCTCTGTACAGCCTCTAATGAATTATCTTTCCTTAAATAAGGGGACCAAAACAGCTCATAGTCCTACAGATGTGGTCTCACCAGCGCCTTGTACAGTTGCAGTAAGATTCCCTACTCTCATACTCCAAACCCCTTGAAATGAGGGTCAACATTCCAATAGTCTTCCTGATTACCTGCTGCATCTGTGTGCTAGCTTTCTGTGTTTTATGCACAAGTTCCCCTGAGTCCCTTTGTGTTGTAGCTTTTTGCAGTTTCCCTCCACTTAGATAATATTCTGTTCATTTGTACTCCTTTCCAAAGTGAACAACTTCACATTTTCCCACATTATACTCCATTTGACAACTTTTTGCCCACTTACCTAACCTATCAATATCTCTCTGCAGACTGTTTGTATGCCTCTCACAACTTCCCTTTCCATCTATTTTACTGTCATTTGCAAATCTGGCTACAGTACATTCACTTCTTTCCTCCAAGTCATTAATATATATTGTAAACGGTTGTGGTCCCAGCACTGATCCCTGTGGAACCCACTGGTCACAGATCACCAGCCTGAAAAAGAACCGCTTATCCTCACTCACTGTTTCCTGTCCATTAGCAAATCTCTACCACACCAATATACTGCCTCTAACACTGTGGGCTCTTTTCTTATTTATTAACTTTCATGCAGTACCTCGTCAAATACATTCTGAAGTCCAAGTACAACACGTCTACTGGTTTCCCTCTATCCATTCTGGTTGAGACTTCCTTGAAAAACTCTTATAAATTAGTCAGACATGAAGCCATGCTGTTGCTGCTTGATTAGATTATTATTTTCTAAATGTGCTGCTATTATTTCCTTAAAAATTAATTCCAATGTTTTCCAACAGTCGATTTTAGGCTAATCGACCTATAGTTACCATTTTTGCCTCCCTCCCTTTTTGAATAGGGGTGTCACATTGGCAGTTTTCCAAAACTCTGGTACTTGTCCAGAATCCAACATAATTTTGGAAAATTACAACCATTGCACTCACTATCTCTGTAGCTACCTCTTTTAGGATCCTAGGATGCAAGCCATTAGGGCCAGGGGACTGATCTGCCTTTAGCCCCATTAGTTTGTCTCATCCCACTTCTCTAGAGATGGTGTTGGTACTTAATTCCTCTCCCATATTCTTTAGTATTAATGGAATGTTCAAAGTATCTTCCGCTGTAGGGACTGGAGGAGAAATGGAAGTGTGAATTGGTGCTGATTGAAGTAAACAAATCCTACATATTACGGGAAACTGGATTCTGTATTGTTCCATTAAAAGCCTTAATTTGCTTAATTTGTAGCAACAGAAACAGCTTTTGATAATGCCTTTAGCAACATTGAAGCAAAAGCTCTATTTAATAGCCTTTTAAAAGTAACCATTTGTTTCAATGTCCTAATCCTTGCTAAACTTCTTAGAGTGGTCAATATAGAAGTGGAACTAATCAGATGTCTCAATTATCAGGCGTTCCTTGTCTCGCTGCAATAATCATTACTTTCCACTGAATTTTCATACTATTTTTAATAAATTAAAAGATGGATACTCTGTTTGAAGAAATTTCAAATAACTGTCTTTCTGACTTTTGCAAGACATCAGAAGATTAAGGCTAACATTTTTGTTTTAATTGAAGAATTATGTATTGAAAATAAGTTAACAGATATTTGATATAAATGTACAATGACTTTAACGGTAATGTGTAATCTCTTTGGAGAAATCTTTTAAGTGATGTAGCATTGAATAAATATTCCAGACAGAATGATGTATTGTGCAAATTACACACAGTCAGGTGCATACAGCTATTATAAATAAAAAAAACAATGGGGGATAGTTATCAGAAAAAGAGAGAAAGAAGGATAAATAGCAAAATAAAAAGAAATAAAATTAAAAATGTGCATTCATATAGTGCCTTTGCCTACCTTCTTCTCATTATTCATTCACAGAATGTGGGCATCTTTGGCCAACCCAGCAGTTATTGCCCATCCCTAATTGCCCAGTAGGCAGTTAAGAGTCAACCACATTGCTGTGGATCTGGAGTCACATGTAGGCCAGACCAGGTAAGGGTGGCAGATTCAGAGATAGTAAGAACTGCCGATGCTGGAGTCAGAGATAACACAACGTGGAGCTGGAGGAACACAGCATGTCAGGCAGCATCAGAGGAGCAGAAAAGCTAACGTTTCGGGTCAGGGCCCTTTCTAGAGAAGGGTCCTGACCCGAAAAGTCAGCTTTCCTGCTCCTCTGATGCTGCCTGGCCTGCTGTGTTCCTCCAGCTCCACACTGTGTTATCTAAGGATGGCAGATTTCCTTCTTCAAAGGGCATTAGTGGATCAAGTTTTCCCTCGATAATTGACAACACTTTTGTGGTCATCGTTAGACTCTTAATTCCAGATTTTTATTGAATTCAAAGTCCACCATCTGCCATGGCAGGATTTGAACCCAGGGCCCCAGAACATTACCAGGTTCTCTAGATTAACAGTCTAGCAATAATATCACTAGTCCATGGTCTCAGACTGTTGCAAAGTTATTTTAATGTTAGACTGGAAAGTTAATAATTAGCCTGTTATAAGAGACAGAGTGGCTGTAGGGAAGGATAATGAGAGGGAGTTAAAACTGAAGCCAGTGTTGTGTAAGGGCCAGCAAGATATTTGACCCTGATGGGCATCACCACAGAGACTGATCCTGTGTTTGTTCAGTGCACATACTATGTGTGTATTGTAGCAGTGTGACTGTAACTCAGCTCCTCCCCTGTATCAACCCTCATCCCTAACCCTGCGGTAGTGAGGCCATTGCCCTGGCCCAGACTGTCTAATTCAGGACACTGTCCAGGGATGGAGCCTGAGGCAAGTACACAGTTCAGATTGACCAGCTTCTGGTTTACACCCTTCCTGCAATCATCACTCACTCACAGGAACAGAGACGGAGCCAGTAACTGTGGACGTGGAATGAAAAGATTTGGGAAAATGCAAATCAGTTTTTGAAGAGAGGACTTGTGTTTTTTTTAAAAGAAAAATTATCCAAGTTTGTTGATGGAAGTGATGTTTAATTTTCTCGTTCTGCTGAACCAAACAGTGCTGTTGCAAATTCATTCGGGGGCATGGCCATCGACTGCAAGTTCAGCATTTGTTAACCATCCCTAAGTATACTTGAATTAAATGGTTTTCTTGGCCATTTCAGGAGGGAGCGATGGTCAAGAATCAACCACATTGCTGTGGATCGAGACTCTGATATAGACCATTCCAGGTAAGCAAGGCAGATTTGAAACACAAACAGAAGGTACTGGAGAACCTCACAGGTCTGGCAGCATCTGTAGCGAGAGAAACATTTGGAGCCCGATATGGATCTTCACAGGAATTCAAGGCAGATTTCCTTCCCTAAGGGGTTTTAATGTATCAGAGGGCTTTTTACAACTGACAATGATTTCATGGTCACTATTACTGAGGCTAATTCCAGATGTTTTAGTTGAATTTAAATTCTACCAGCTGCCACGTTAAGTTTCACACTGTTCACAGAGCATTGCATGGGCCTTTGGATTACAACTGAATCAGAGGTAGTATGAACTGCAGATGCTGGAGAATCCGAGACAACAAGGTGCAGGGCTGGATGAACACAGCAGGCCAAGCGCTCTGCTCCTATGATGCTGCTTGGCCTGGTGTGTTCATCCAGCCCTGCACCTTGTTGCCTTTGGATTACAAACTCAGTGGCATTGCCAGTACAGTACTGAATCCACTGCTGCCCATCTCTCCTAATATTCCTCATCTTGAATGATTTTCTGCTGACAACACTGATCAAAAACAAACTGATTTTGTCTGAACTGTTGCATGACATGGGCAAGGGTTTACTTCCTTTGGTCTGTCTGTTAGCTTTAGTGGGCCCTGTAATTTAGTTTTGACAAGCATCTTTTGCAGGGGATTAACCAACACTGTGGGCAGCTGAAATAGCACGTTTTAGAGAACGACAGGAGGCTGTGGGTGAACTGGAGACACAGCATGCGCTGCAATTCGCTTACTGTTTTTTTTGGAAATAGAAGAACACAATTGAAACACAAGGACAGAGCAATGTGGACACATTACCAGCCAGAGATAGGGGCCATTCAGTCCCTGACTCCTGCTTTGGATATTCAACCACATTCTGTCCGATCTGTACCCAAACTCGATTTCCTTTGATATCCTTACTGAATAACAACTTACATTCATGTAGAACCTTTCATTCCAAAGTGCTTCCCAGGAGCTTATAAAACAAAACCTAACACAGAGCCACATATTAGAACCATATTAGAACAGATGGCTAAAAGTTTGCTTATAGGGACAGGCTTTAGACAATGCCTTAGAGGAGTGGCGAGGCTAAGAGAAGGAGAGGTTTCGTTTGGGAATTCAAGAGCTTAGGCATGGCCACCATTGATGGAAGGACTAAAAGGGGGAATGTTCAAGAGGTCAGAATTAATCTTGATATCCATATGTGATTTGACAATTGCATTCTAATTGATAGTTCAATTTGACCTCCAGCACCACAGCTTTTGGGAGGGTGGAGAATGTGTCAAAGAGATCAAACATCTGGAACTATCGGTCCAAAGTAAGAGGTGCACTCTGGACACTGAGATATTTCTCTCGCTGATTTTCAATGCCAGTCTGTTGAGTTCCAGGGTTCTTGGGTTGGGATCATCGGACAAGGTCACCCATGCTGTTCATCCTCCCCTATCCCCCATAACGGGGTCGCAGAGCTTAGGAGGAGGCATCATCCTCGTCTGACTGCACTTCAGCTGCCAGCTTCTTCTTTTTATGCTTATTTCTTCTGTTTTTAGTCACCATCTTCCTTCTCTCTGTAAAACAATAATGGTGCTGATTTGGTTGTGCATCCTTTTTGGATAAACTGAAATCAGACATTTTATTGTAAACTCAGTACCCTCTGTACCTGTGGATTGTAACCCTCTTCCGTCAAAGTCAGGGAAGGGCTGGGAGGGCAGGAATGTTAAAAGTTGAGTTGCTCCCAAGAAAATCCCTGATTTCCTAAGGTGAGAGGGAGAAAGTTTAATGGGGAGATGTGAGGAAAATGTTTTTACACAGAGGGTGGTAAGTACCTGGAGTGTGCTGCCAGAGTAAGTGGTGGAAGCAGATATGATAGCAACATTTAAGAGGCATTTGGACAGACACATGAACAGACAGGAATAGAGAGATACGGACCATGTGCAGGCAGATGAGATTAGTTTAGAATGGTATCATGGTCAACACAGACATTGTGGGCCGAAGGACCTTTCCTGCGCTGTACTGTTCAATGTTCTTATTTGCAGGGTGACAGAATGATCAAAACCCAAATAAAATACCTTCCCTTTCTTTTAAAAGACAAGAGTGATTAAAATAACCCAACTTATAAACATAAAAGAATGCGCAAGAATTGAATGGCACAGAAGGATGAATATAGATCAGATATAAACTACTTTGAATTTCTGGAGTACTACTGAGGTGAGAAATGACAAGTCATCTTCAATGATACAACAACATTGAAAAAAGGTCAAAGTATAGGTCACAGCAAAATATTAAATTAATTAGTAGAACTCATAGTTCCACACTCCACCATTGAAATCCAGTGTCAGTGACAATAGGTTTAGTCTTAAGGCAGAAGGATCAATTTTGAATTTTACAGTAAAACACTGACATGACCATCTCTTCGCTCCTGTTTTTATGTTTCTCTCTCTTCACAATTTGTGTTTTTTTCTCTCTCTCTCTCCCCCTAAGTTCATTTCTCTCCATCTCTTGCCTCTCCCATCCCGAGTTTCTCTTCTTCTCCCAGTTTTGCTTTATCTCTGAATGGAAGGTCCCTGGTGAAATACTAACTCTGTTCTCCATAGGTGCTGGCCAACCTACCAAGGGTTTCTGACATTTTATTTCACATTTCCAGTGGTCTGGAGCATTTTGCTTTCTGTTTAATCTCTCCTGGACGGGTTAATGCTTTTCTCTCTTCCCCCTCTTTCTGTCACTCTCTATCTCTCTCTCTCTCTCATTTCAATCTTCCTCTTAGGACTCACCAGTTTCTCAGTGACCTTTCCATGGACACTATTTTTCCATAGAATCCCTACAGTGTGGAAACAGCCCATTCGGCCCACAAGTCCACACCGACCCTCCAAAGAGCATCCCACCCAGGCCACTCCACTTGCCATTTCCCTGCAACCCTACATTTCCCATGGCTAATGTACCTAACCCACACATCCCTGAACACTATGGGGCAATTTAGCATGGCCAGTCCACCTAACCTGCGCGTCTTTGGACTATGGGAGGAAACCGGAGCACCTGGTGGAAACCCATGTAGACACGGGGAGAACGTGCAAACTCCACACAGCCAGTTGCCCGAGGGTATTTTTACTTTAATTACAAGGCAATCATTGTTCCATAGAGAGGAACAATCTTGATCCTGTGGGGACAGGCTGGGGGTCAACTCAGAAAAATTATTGTCGGATCAGTGGCCCACTCAGTGATCCTCCTGATGGAGTAACATCGAGGGCAGATACTTACCCGTCTGGCAGCGAGAGTTAATCCAATCCAGGGAGATCTCCCCTAACACACAGTGTGTGGTCAGGATCCAGCACTGGTCCCCACCATTGATTATGTATTCTGAGGACTCAGGCTTCTGCCTAAGCAATGCCAGTTGGAGAAAGAAGCTGGGGGTGGGGATTCATTGTCCTTGAGGCTAAGGTGGAATGTGGTTCAGGTTGTATTCCCATCTTTTGGCAGCATGATGTGAAAGGTTTGTCAGACAGGTGGAAATCCAGGATTGAGAGATTGGAGAAGGAGATTGTTCACCTGGAGTGAGGTCTCGATTAACCCTCCAATAGCCTCGCTCCTATAGGGGGTATACAAAGAGATGAAGGGTGTGTGGAGGGAGCTGTTACCCTGTTAAATATGGAGGTGCGTGTGTGAAACCAATCCTCTGGACTGTGTCTCCCTCTTCTTCTACTCGGTGGGAACAAGGTGCAAGATCTGTCAGCAGTGCATGTTGCTGCCTGATGACAGACCGTTTGTCTCAGATCGAGCAAGCACCGCTGCTCAAACAAGAACCTAGTGCACCACTGTGTTGCATCTGGATCTGTCCAGTAAGAATTCTCACTGGGGCTTTGTAGAAGGACCTGCCGCAGGTCAGTCCTGGGGGGGTGCCAAGCACCTAAATGCTCCATTGATCTGATGGAACTGATTGGCACCTTCAACCAGCTTTCCAGGCACACATCTTTGAGATGTTTTTGTTTTTAGTGGTTCATAAAGTGCGAGAGTCCACTGGGTAGACGACTTAGTTCCCAACCTTTTCTGCAACACGGCACACTTTACAATACAAACAATTCTATGGCACACTCATTTTCCAGCTGAATTGATTGCTCATAAACATCACATTTACTTACATTTACTCTGGTTATGGCCTTCCTATGGAGGTTTACAACATAATCCATTCAGAATCGAAAGCCTGATACCTCACTTTCAATTTGACTATTAGTTTTTGTGAGTTGTAATTTTGGTCCAATGCCATATTGTTTACAATGAATCAGTGTTTGTTTTACATTGAGTTTCATCCCCTTTGCACAAAATGTCAAGGCAGACTTGGACATGGGCTAGACCAGCGTTTATGGCCCATCCATAATTACTCAGAGGGACTGTTAAGAGTCAACCACATTGCTGTGGGACTGGGCAAGTTAGCTAAGATTGAGATGCCCAGTGCAAATGTCTGGAAGGCAGCTTTCCCCATCTTTGGCCACAGCATAGACAAATGATATCACTGGATCCCAAGCCACAGGAGAGTGATGACGGATGAGGATTGGCAGGGTGAGAGTGAAGCGGGGTATATGAGAGTGGCAACAAGGGCTGAAGTTGGCTCTCAGTGTTGGGTCCAACCCATTTCCCAATGAGTGTTCCTCAAGCAGGCACTGTCGTCAATGAGGGACTCCCGTCCCAAAGTCTGCGAATACACCCTGCTTTATGTTGGTTGGCCTGTCCACTCTCTCCCTGAGTTAATATCAATGGGATGATTTAATCAGGCAGGAGATGAAATCTGACAAGTGGTTAGGGTTTCAATATTAAGTTAGCGGCAGTTCAAGACTCATGGTGTCTGCTGACTGAAACTCTTCTTCTATGTTTGTGTGCCGTGTATAGTCATCAAATCACAATTTCTCCCAACTAACTCAGAGGCAAATTGGGACGTGCCTATCCTCTGAGTGACAATTGGATAAAGTTAGCTCTCCCCAGGTAAAATGGTTAAAGGTGAGCCTCAGTGGTCTCTGTTGAACACTAGAGGACAGGAGGGTGGGGTGCAGAGGAAACTGATCGATCTGGGCTTTTGGTAGCAGCAAGTGTGAAGCAGGGGGTTTGTCATGGGGTGAGGGTGTTGTCCCAGGTGGTCATATGGAATTATGAAGGGGGTGTGAAGGTTGAAGGTAGAAGATGCTGCAAAGAGAGAGGGGGGCTTGCAGAGCAGCTCTGCAATTACCTGACTGTGGTGATGACCATTTCCTGCCCAACCCCTGTGCCCCCGATTGCAAAGTCCCAAAAAGTCACTGCCCAGCTTTACAGTGAAGCAAGTTTTCTAAGATTACAAAGGGATCTTGATCAAATGGGTCAATGGGCTGAAAAATGGCAGATGGAGTTCAAACTGTATAAATGCAAGGTGTTGCATTTTTGAACAACAAACAAGTGTAGGGTTTATACAACTAATGGTAGGACCTTGGGTAATATTGTAGAACAGGCGGATGTACTGGTTCAGGTACATAATTCTTTGAAGTTTGCATCACATATAGACAGGTGGTTAAAAAGGCATTTGGCACACACGCCTTCATTGCTCAGTCCTTTGAGTATCGGAGTTGGGAAGTCATGTTGAGGTTACCAGGATGTTGCCAGGTATGGAAGGTTTGAGTTATAAAGAAAGGCTGAGTGGGCTGGGATTGTTTTCACTGGAGCATAGCAGGTTAACAGGCAACCTGATAGAAGTTTATAAAATAATGAGGGGTACAGATAGAGTTAATGGTAGTTGTCTTTTCCCTAGGATGGGGGATTTCAAGACTAGGGGGCACATTTTTAAGGTGAGAGGAGAGAGATTTAAAAAAGACATGAGGCAATTTTTTTACACAGATAGTGGTTCACACGTGGAATGAACTTCCTGAGGAAGTGGTGGATGCGGGCACAGTTTAAAAGACATTTGGATAAGTACATGAACAGGAAAGGCTTGGAGGGATATGGGCCAGGAGCAGGCAGTTGGGACTAGTTTAGTTTGGAATTATGTTCAGCATGGACTGGTTGGACCAAAGGGTCTGTTTCCGTGCTGTATGACTCTATGACTCCACTTTAGCCCAATAGATAAACTTGTGTAAGCCTTCTTGCCTTACTGGTACTTTAAGGATTTCACACCACTACTGGTATTAACTTGGGGAGGCAGTGAACAGCCCAACAAGCATGAAGCATAAACCAGTTCTGAGGAAGGGTCACCGGAGCCTAAATGTTAACTCTGACTTTTTCTTCACAGATGCTGGCAGACCTGCTGAGCTTTTCCAGCAAAACTTTTGTTTTTGCTCCTGATTTACAGCATCCGCAGTTCTTTCGGTTTTTATAAAGCAGAGGGGTTGTTTGAAGACTTCCGAAGGGGAGTCCCTCACTGACAGCAGTGCCTGCTTGAGGAACACACATTGGGAAATGTGTGGGACGAACACTGGAAGTTATCTCCAGCCCTTTTGCCACTATCATGTACCCCCTCACCCTCATCCTGCCAATTCCCACCCATTATTACTCTCTCATGACTTGGGATCCAGCGATGACATTTAACAATGTTGTAGCCAAAGATGGGGACAGCTACTTTCCACTCCCAGTGCTTTCATTACATTGAACACGGAGCATAGACAGAGGGAGAGACAGAGGGAGTGACAGAGGGAGAAAGACCGGTAGAATCTAGGCATAGATGCTCCTTACAGAAACAATTAGACTTCATGAGAATGTAACCACGGCAAGAGATACCCATGAAAATTCGATACAGTGACCACAAATGCGATGTTTATTTACAAACAGACATACATAAAAACCAAATTAATTATCTGCAGTTCGGAAGAAAATAGCTCCCAACCTGTAAACAACTTATTCAGGAGACTCATTTTTCAAAATGAGTCCTATTAGACCATAAAATGAACACTTAAATCAAACCACCAAACACAGTTTGACTTGAGGCAGAATGACTCAAAGAGAAATATGAAGTGATAAGAGCCTTCATCAAATGTGACAGGTTCACTCTGAGCTCCCTGGTGCACTGGCCCAGTCAACACAATGGATAGTCAGGCTCTAGAGTTGACAGACCTCTCACTGTCAGAATCAAATGGATCAACTTTCCTTCACACACCCTGACTTTCCCCAACTTGCTGTGTCGCACTCTCAAGAACCTGGTATCCCCTCAGCCTCCCTGACACGACCTTGCCTCTCATTTGCCCTACTTCCTCATCCACACCTATCATCACCCACCCTCTCACCTCCCTCACTCACCCTGATTCAAACAAGTGTCCTCACCCACTCTCACTTCCTTGGGTTAAACTCAAGCAGTTGCTGCAGCTGGACAAGTAGTGGTTTCAATCGCTTGTAAGGATCATGGAGCTAGGTCAGCTCAGCAGACTGAACTGGAGTCCATCAGTCATTGTGGAAACTGACAGCTGGTTACTATAGCCACAGGTGGTGGATTCATTCAGCCAATGGATGTCTGAGCTCCTGAGTTTCCAGGGGGCAATGTGATAGACATCTTCCCCTGAACAGGGACAATTAGCAGTGGCTTGCCTTGTTGATCAGAGGGCCTAGTCAGTATCATAGGTGGGAACCACTTTAAGCAAGGAAAAGTTCTGAACCAGTGCAAATGAATTGTGGAATCTCTGGCGTGAAGTGGTTTTGGGCGCGAGTCACTAACATTTAAAACTTTCTGAAGCTGTTATGTCATGTTGCTTAATTCAGTCCAAATCCCAAAGTTATCCAGGTGGGAATCACAGAGAAACCTCAGACTGCAATATCTTATTGTGCGTCTCATTAGCTGTTAATGTCCATAAACTGGCTGCTGTTGGACTCCACTTCAGAATGATACAGGAGCTTACAACTTTGACTTAAGAGAATAGGCTGATTAAATAAAGTCTGTATTCCTCTCGAATGTCAAAAGGTGAGAGTTTTGAATGGTGAAGTGATTTGCGAGGCCACATTCAGAAAATATTTCCACTGACGGGTGAAAATTGAACACGTTGACATGGAGTTGAGTGGAGCTATAGAGTTCCAAAGTGAAACTAGCAAGCGATATTTCACACTAAAGACAACTATTGCTGGGGACCTATGGATGCTGAGGGTAAATTAGATCTTTCAGCCTGAGATTGAGGAATTCTTGTTGGTGGAGTATTGAGCGATTCGAAGCGAAGGCAAAAATGGAGTTGGTGCAGCTCACCCATTCAGCAGTGCGACAGGTTCAAGGAGCCCAATAATGTCCCTGCTGCTCCTGTGTGCCTGAAAGTGACTCAACTGCTCTGAAATTCTATGATTCTGAAAATATAAACATAAATTTTCTCTAACTGGATGTAACATTGAACTGATACTAGAGGCTTTCAGTTAAATGGCACTTTTTTTTTGCTGATTCCATCAAACTACTTGCAGGGTGGAAAATAATTCGAGGACTGAATACAAAATTCCTCAAGGGATTGAACAAAAGCAGATGCTTGTAACCTCCTCTGTCCCTTGACAACACTCCCTCCACAAACCACTGTTTGGTAGTGGTGACTGTGCCGATGCAAATCCTCACCCTGGCCACCAATCAGCATCGTCACAATGCTTTGGGAACAACTTCATCTCCACATTTCCCTCAAAGTCACACAATATCACAAAACAGACACTTGTTGGCTCATCATCACAGAATCAAAATTTTGGAACGTTGTTCCTCGTGGAACTGTGGGACCTCCCACACCACAGGAACAACCAACAATTTCTGAAAGACAATTAGCAACAAACCATAAGCCAGCAGCACTAGCCACACCCACATCCCATAATAATAAAATGTGAAAGGCCCAAAGTTCCACACAAGGAAATCTCCTTTGTTACAAGACTCCCTGCCAACTGGGATACTCCACCTCCTCTCTGTGCCTAAGCATACACTCTTCCACTAGGCTTCACTTTCTCTGCTACCTGTTAGTTTGACTTTAACACCAAGCAGCACTTTCTCAACAGTTTTCTTGCCCAAAGCTGAGGCTGGCCATTAAAACTGGGTCAAATCTGACTGCTGTGCTATTTGTCACTTCCTCAGGCAGCACTGATTCTGGGTTAGACCTTGGATTTCTACAAGGTAGACCACTATCGCAGCTACCACAGGTGACCACAAATGTCTCTTGCATAGGAAGCGCTAACTGAGTACTGAGAAAACTGATAAGGATCATGGAGTCATAGAGTCATACAGCACGGAAGCAGACCCGTCAGTCCAACAAGTCCATGCCAAACATAATCCCAAACTAAACTAGTCCCACCTGCCTGCTCCTGGCCCATATCCCTCCAAACCTGGCGGACCATGATTCCTCCCACATCCAAATAGCTACGAGCGTTTATTCATTTCTCAGATGTGGAACTTTCTGGCAAGATTGATAGGGGTGAGATGCCTTTCACATGTGCGATGGAGGCATGTGGCTTCAATACTGTAGGGAAGGCAAGTTCCAGCATTTTGACCCAGCGGCAATGAAGGAACGGAGATATATTTTCGAGTCAGGATGGTGAGTGGCATTGACGGGAACTTGCAGGGTGGGGATGTTCCCATGTATCTGCTGCTCTTGTCCTTCTAGATGGTAGAGGGTGGGAGTTTGGAAAATGCTGTTGAAAGAAGCTTGGCGAGTGTTGCAGGGTATTCTATAAATGGTATACGCTGCTGCTATTATGCACTAATGGTTGAGGGAATGACTGTTTAAGGTGAAGGAAAGGGTTTCAAACCCTACCAGTGTTGAACATGAAGCTAATGATAGTTTGTGAAACCTGCACCCATGTAAAGGTCAGAAGAGGAATGTCAGAAATCAGGGGATAATAAAGACCAATATAACATTTTAAGCAGATGACAGAGCTGAAAGATTTGGATAGAATCCCACAGAAATCTGGAGTGGATCAAGCAAAGTCCTGTTCCTTTCAGACACCGTCATTTCTAGCTCAAGGCCTCCGAGAATGAACCTCTAATAGAAATGAATAAACAAGCAAAACTGTGATTCCAAAAATGATTACGTATTGACCACATTCCAGTTCTAACCTGCAATGATTTCAAAAATCAGGTCAGAAATTGAGAGTTCATCACAATTAAAACATTCAAGGAATTTTCCCACTCAACCACTTGGAGAGAGTGCCCATTAAAAGTAGCCAAGAGCTTGTCTACATCTAACAGTAAATTACACACTATTTACATTTGGTGCCTGGTCATTAAATGAGTAAAAAAAAGGTCATCTTTCTGCTGGGAGATGAACTATTTAGAGATTTCTCCAGAGTCTGTAAAGTATTGAGTGCTCATTCATTGCATCAATGGACTTGTCAAAGTTACCTGCTATTGTCTATTTCTGTCGAACAGACAGATGTGGGGTTCAGGTAATAGTTCCTTGAAAGTGGCGTCATAGGTAGACAGGATGGTAAAGGAGGCGTTTGGCATGTTTGCCATCATTGGTCAGAACATTGAGTACAGGAGTTATGGCTATACGAGACATTGGTAAGGCCATATTTAGAGTACTGCTACATTTCTGGTTGCCCTGCTATAGAAAGGATGTTGTTAAACTGGAAAGGGTACAAAGAGATTTACAATAAATTTACCAAGACTGGAAGGTTTGAGTTATAAGGAGAGGTTGGATGGGCTGGGACTTTTCTTTCCTGGAGTGTAGGAGGCTGAGGGGTCACCTTATAGAGGTTTATAAAATCATGATGTGCGTAGATAAATTGAATAGCCAAGGTCTTTACCCCAGGGTAGAGAAGTCCAAAAGTAGAGGGCATAGGTTTAAGGTGAGAGGGGAAAGATTTAAAGAGGACCCGAGGAGCAACTTTTTCACACAGAGGGTGGTGCGTATATGGAACGAGTTGCCAGAGGAAGTGTTAGAGGTGGGTACAATTACAACATTTAAAAGGCATTTTGACAGGCACATGGATTGGAAAGGTTTAGAGAGATATGGGTGAAATGCAGGCAAATAGGACTCGTTCAGTTTAGGAAATCTGGTCGGTGCAGACGAGTTTCTGTGCTGCATGACCTCTGAGTCTATGACTCATGGTTACACCACATCTCATTCCTAAAGCATCTTCCAACCAATGACACATTTCCTGAATTGTTGTAAATGTCAGAAACAAAGTCAGCAGCTTGTGCACCAATAATTTGTTTTATGTTTAGTGAAAGATCACCAACCCAAAACATTCATTCACTTTCTTTGCCTCCAAATGCTGCCAGACCTGATGAGCATTTCTAGTTTTTTTATATAATGTGTTAGGTGCAGGTTTCACGTAAATATTGTCCATGACATTTCCAAAGAGTATGTGGGATCTTTTACCGCCACCTCAGAGCCAAGACGAGCGCAAGTCAATGAGAAAGACTTCACCTCCAACATTGCAGGACACAGTGCAGTACATTGATACATTAGCCTGGATTATGTTCTCCAGCCTCTGGAATAGGACTTGAACCGACATATGTCCCACTTCTAACTCAGAGCCCAGAGCATTAGGTGTTTGACTTTTTGCTCTTCATTAGTCAACCAGAATGCAATAATAAACTAAGGACATATGAAGAAAAAACACTGGAAATACTCAGTAGGCCAGGCAATAACTGGGGAGCAAGGAACAGAGGTAACGTTTCAGATCAGCTACCTTTCAGCTGGAAAAGAGAAGACTGAGCAGGTGACTGAATAGAGGCCTTTAAAACTATTTAGTAGAATAAACATAGTGAAAAGGTTTTCACTTGTCTGGAAACAGGAGCTAGGGATCATAGATGTTAAGATGGTCACTAATCTATCAAATAAAGAACTTGGGAAAAACCTCTTTACCCAGCAAGAGGGTAGAATTCTCTACTGCATGGGATACTTTAGATAACCAGCATATATACGTTTAATGGGAAGCTACAGAAGTGAATGAGATAAATTGTGGAAATTGGATCTGAGGGACACAGGCTGAAAATATCAAAAGGAGCCTTAAAACTAAAATTGGGCAATGTCTCTTTGCTATCGAAGTGACAAGTGTGTGTAACTAATTCCAGATGGAACATTGTTGGGGAAAAAAAGCTTTGAAATCATTTAAAAAACATTTGGATGATGTGTATAATTAGAGAGAATGAGGAGCTCCCTGGTTGAACAAACGAAGTTGGGTGGAATGGTCTTCCTCATCTATTGACATCTTGTAGCTGGCAACTTCTCACTGAGGAAGCTTTTGGATCACATCACTTTAGATTCCCAATGAAGGAATCATGGGTCGTTCTTACCTCCAGGGCAGTATCTCTCCTTTATCCTGCATTTTCTTGACATTGACAGTGCCACGCATGGCTCCCACTCCTTTGGTGAAGGTGTCAGGATTTGTCGTGTCCTGGTCTCTAAGCCCCACTTGAAGCCACATGTTTGTTGGTTCTTCTGGCAGGGGCCCCACTCGCCCCAGGGGCCAACCTCACAGCCGTCTATAAAAAAGCCACAAAGCCATCAAGATCACTGCCAACATTAATTTAAAGAGGCTATTCACCATTTCAACAGGATTCCACTGTGGTGGTACCAGGGTTGGGATTGGAAGTTGCTTCATACCAGCCAGCGATTAGAGGCTGTCGTATGTAAACCTCAGCTGAACTCTCTTCTCTCTTGATAAAAGAAAAAGTGTATTTCATTGTCCTCTCAAACAATTCATAGCCACTGATGTTCTTTTAAAGTTTACTCACTGCTGTGATGTAGAATTTGCGGGCTGTGAAATATTAAGTTTTAATGTTACAATTACAGAAAGACAACATTAAAAAACAGTCAAAGATGAATCACTTACCCACACATTCCATCAGTCTGGCATGTGGTGCTGTCCCTTTCGGACAAATGTTGTAACATTTCCCCCTCAGCAGGTAGTGCTCAGATTTACATTTGATACAGAACTCACGGCTAAAGCAGCTTTCACAATTTGCTGTCTTACATCCTAGCACACAGAGGAATGAAAATTTAATAACTTAGTTTCAGGCCATGTTCTAATCTTCATCTGATAACAAAAAAGATCAAGGCAACGGATGGTGTAAAAAAGATCTGAAAGAATGGTACCAGAACTTGAATTAGCTTTATTGTCACATGTACTCAAATGAGTACAGTGAAAAGTTTACAGTTGCCACATTAAAGCACCATCTTAGGTACAGTACAAAGGTACCTAGGAACGGATACTTAAGATCAAATTCTTCGGAAACAAAAAAGAGTAAAGAAATAAATATTCCAGCATTATAGGTCATAGGAATAAATTAGAAAAATAAAGAAGTAAAAACTTCATTATAAACTTAACATTTATACACTTACCAAGAAAAGGTGGACAGGCTTTATCGCTTGAAAAAAATGTGATGGATGACCTGGTAGAGATCACCAAAATTATGAAGATGTTCAATAGGGTAGACGTAGAGAAAATATTTTTATTTATGAGGGAGAACAAAACTAGAGGCCATAAGTATAAGATGGTGGTTAATGAATCCAATTGAAAATTCAGGTGAAATGTCTTTAGACAAAAATGGTCAGAATGTGGAACTCACTACCAGACAGTTGTTTATTCTTATTCTTTGAGGGATTGTGGGTGTCACTGGCTGGGCCCAGCATTTATAGTGCCCTGTAATTGTCCATGAGAAAGTGACAGTGAGTTGCCTTCCTGAACCACTGCAGTGTGTATGGTTATACCTACACTACAATGCTGTTAGGAAGGGAGCTCCAGGATTTTGATCCAGCAACAGTGAAAGAACAGAGACGTACTTGCTGGTAATGATGGTGTTTAACATGGAAGGGAGCTTGCAGGTGCTGGTGTTCCCATTTATCTGCTGGTCCAGTCCTATTAGATGGTAGAGGTTTTAGGCTTTGAAGGCGCTGTCGAAGGAACTTTGGCAAGTTGCTGCAATGCATGTGATGTATAGCATACACTGATGTCACTGTGCGTTAGTGGTGAAAGGGGTGACTGTTGAAGATGTTAGATGGGATACCAATCAAGTGGGCTGCTTTGTCCTAGCTGCTGTCAAGCTTCTTGAGTCCAATTGAAACTGCACCCATCTATACAACTACATCACACGTGTTGAGGGGAATACATTGATAGATTTATGGGGAATCTAGATAAACATCTGAAGGACATAATTTTGGGGTTAGTTGAAAAGGAGTGGAAGGAAGCTCATGTGGAACGTAAATGGTGTGATGGACCATTGAGCTAAATGGCTATCTCAGTGCTGCAGATTCGATGAAACCTGACCTAATTTAATTTCACAATTGTTTATCTGCAAAAGTCAGTGAAAATTAGGCAGAGATGAACCTTGCTTCACACTGCCCACCCACCTGAAGGTTCAGCAGCAGATAGGATGCCAGAATTAGAATGATCCCACTTTTATAATGGTCAGAATAACTGCTTGCACCCATCATCCAAAGAAACAAACACTCAACTCTGTAATTTCTGGTAATATTTTAATAGCACAGCAACAGGCCATATAATCCAATAACTCAACGCTACATTTTTCCCAAATTCCCAACTGATTGGCTGGTAACCAATAGCCTTCAAAAATAGAATCTATCATTGAGTTATGTCCTAATCAAGGGAATTGAGATGCCAAAGAGATTTTGAAAAATGTTTTGAAAATAACTTGTTATAGGCTGACGATGCAGTAAATATTCTTTCATTTACACAATGTGAGAACAGTGGTTTCAGGTGTGAACTTCATTTCCAAATATAATAACTAAAATGCAAGCTTGTGCAAAAACGTGTTAGTTATAGGAGAGGTCTCTGAGGACTGGAGAATAACCAATGTTGTTCCTTTGTTTAAGAAGGGCAACAGGGATAATCCAGAAAATTGCAAGCTGGTGAGCCTTATGTCAGTGGTAAGGAAATTATCGGAGATAATTCTCAGAGACAGGATTTATTCACATTTGGAAAAATGTGGACTTATTAACGATAGGCAGAATGGCTTTGTGCAGGGAAGGTCATGTCTTGATTGAGTTGATTGAGGCAGTGACAAAGATGATTGATGAGGGCAGGGCAGGGGATGTTGCCTGTATGGACTTTAGCAAGGCCTTTGCAAGTTCCCTCATGACAGGCTGATAGAGAAGGCGAAGTCGCATGGGTTTCGTGGTGAGCTGGCCAGATGGATGCAGAACTGTTTGGTCATAAAAGACAGCCAGGAGCAGTGGAAGGGTGCTTTTCTGACTGGAGATCAGTCACCAATGGTGTTCAGCAGGGTTCAGTGCTGGGATTCTTGTTGTTTCTCATATATATAAATAATTAGAGGAGAATGTAAGTGGTCTGATTAGTAAGCTTGTGGATGACACAAAGTTTGTGGGAGCTGTAGATGGTGAGGAGAATTGCCAAAGGATACAATAGGATATAGATAGGCTGGAGAATTCAGTGGAGAAAGGGCAGATGCAATTTAATCCAGACAATTGTGAAGTGATGCATTTTGGAAGGTCTAATGCAGGAGGGAACTGTACAGTAAGTGGTAGAACTCTTAGAAACATCAACATACAGAGGGATCTAGGTGTACAGGTCCACACTTTCCTGAAAGTGGTGACACAAGTGGATAAGGTGATCAAGAAGGCATATGGCATGCTTGCCTTCATTGGTCAGGGCATACAGAATAAAAATTGGCAAGTCATGTTACAACTGTATAGAACTTTAATTAGACCATATTTGGAAAATCACCTATAGTTCTGCTTGCCACACTGCCAGAAGGATGTGAAAGCTTTGGAGAGGATACAGAAATGATTTACCAGGATGTTTTCTGGTTTGGAGGGTATTAGCTATAAGGAGATATTGGGCAAACTTGGTTTATTTTAACTTGAACGTCGAAGGATGAGGGGCAGCCTGATAGAAGTATGTAAAATTACGAGAGCTGTGGGTAGAATGGATAGTCGGAGTCTTTTTCCCAGGGTAGAAATGTCAATTGCTTGGAGACACAGGGTAAAATTAAAAGGGGATGTGAGAGACAAGTTTTTGCACAGAGGGTGGTAAGTGCCTGGAATGTGCTGCCAGAGGAGGTGGATACAATAGCAATGTTTAAGAGGCATCTCAACAGATACATGAATAGGCCGGGAATAGAGGAATATGGACCATGTAGAGGCAAAAGATTTTTAGTTTAGAAAAGCATCATATGTCAGTGCAGGCTTGCTGTCCTTTGAGAAGGGATTTAGAGGAGGAGAGATGGAGTGAGATGTGAAGGTTGAGGTAGAAAATTCCAGAGTTACAGACCCAGGTAGCTGAGGTTACAGCCAACAAAGAAACCATGTGAATTGGAGGTTCACAAGAGGCCAGGACTGAAGGATACAGAGCTTTGTGAGGTTGGAAAGGTTACAGAAATGGGGAGGCTAGTGCGTAGAGACAAGGTCACAATTTTTAAAATGGAGGCTTTGGTTGTGAGCCAGGGATGAATTTTGATTATATATCTGCCCATGTCCTACCACCCAGTGAAAGGAACAGTATTATATAGATGTTGATATATTGGGAAGTGTTGACATACAAAGGGATCTGGGTGTCCTTGTACATCAGTCAATTAGAGTACACAGGTAGGTGTAGTGAGCAATTAGGAAGGCAAATTGTATATGGACCTTCATTGCAAGAGGATTTGAGTTCAGAAGTAGGGATATCTTGCTGCAGTTATACAGGGTCTTGGTTAGACTGCATCTGGACTAATTTGTGCTGTGTTGGTCTCCCTAACACTGGAAGGACATACTAGTCATACAGGGAATGCAATGGAGGAGGAGAGGTTTGTTTGACTGGGCCTGTATTCACTAGAGTTTAGAAGAATTAAAAGGATGACTGAAATGTATAAAATTCTAACAGGACTAGACAGACTAGATTCGGGAGGATTTTGACATCATTGCCATTTTAGAGTGTCACAGAATAGATGCAGTGCAGAAGGAGACCATTAAAAAAAATTACCCTTCATTTCTGGCTGCAATTTAAATGCCATGATCTAAATATTTTATGTACAATATATTCTCTCAGAAAAACCCATTCCTTCAAAACCATTCCAACCACAAGATCACTATACATTACTGATCATGGCATCACCAGCAGCAAGCAGCAGGAGATTCCCAGAGCGCTTTCATTGCACAGTTTTTTGCTTGCGAGATCTGAAGGTTCCATTTGATTTCTTCATATGTCCTTGGTTTGCTTGTTTTGTGGTCAGGTCCAGATCATGGCTATAGTTTTATGGCAATTAAGAACCAAGCCACTCACAAAGAGCACCCTGTCTACAAAGCCAATTTTCCAAATCACTTTCCCCTAATTACTATACAGCAGGACCAACCACCAAAACTAATGTTTTGAAATTACTGCCCCACAGTTTTGACTCCAAGTTCAGATGAGTCTTAGACTGTAATTCTGTTCAATAGAGGACATTGCACAAAGTCAAATTACTTATCAGTAAGTGTCTTGGGATAGAGCTTTTGCCGTTTCTGCATTTGACCCTGGTGCTATAGGTGAAGGAATCTCACTGCAGTGCAGGGTAAGTGTGTCTCACTCTTTGTAGAGGGTTAGTACAGTTAATTCATCTTCTGGTTAGTATAGGGAGTTCAGATAGTGAGTAAATTGGGGGAGTTATTGTTAGAAAGTAATAGCTGGAATTTGTAGGTAGCTATTTAAAATTTAACTTGTAATCTAACAGTCAATAGAGCGTTAATCATGTCAGTTAGTGGAGCTTTGTGTTCCACCTGCAAGATGTGGTCAATCATGGATGCTGAGAGAATCCCTGATAAATAACATCTGCAGGAAGTATACCCAGCTTCAGCTGCTCACCGAGAGAATGGATCGGCTTCAGCAGTGGTTAGAGTCAAAGAGTCAAAGCAATATACAGCACAGAAACTGACCCTTCAGTCTAACTGCTGTATATGTATGCTGTCCATGCTGACCAGTTGTCCGACATAGCATTTGTTCCATATCCCTCTAAACCCTTCCTATTCATATGTCCATCCAGATGCCTTTGAAATGTTGTAATTGTACCAGCCTCCACCACATCCTCTGGCAGCTCATTCGACATACATACCACCCACTGTGTGAAAATGTTGCCCCTTAGGTGCCTCTCTCACCTTAAATCTATGCCCTCTAGTTTTAGACTCCCCCACCCTGGGGTAAAGACCTTGCCTATTCACCCTATCCATGCCCCTCATGATTTTATAAACCTTAATAAGGTCGTCCCTCAGCCTCGGACACTCCAAGGAAAATAGCCCCAGCCTATTCAGCCTCTATGTATAGCTCATACCTGGCGACATCCTTGTAAATCTTTTCTGAACCCTTTCTAGTTTCACAACATCCTTCCTGTAGCAAGGAGACCAGAATTGCACAAATTATTCCAAAAGTGGCTGAACCAATGTCCTGCACAGCTGCAACATGACCTCCCAACTCCCTTACTCAATGCACTGACCAATAAAGGGAAGCATACCA
>NC_063350.1:4957313-4998989 GCF_021869965.1 Rhincodon typus
ATTTTCTGAAGAAGGGTTCAGACCCGAAACATCAGCTTTCCTGCTCCTCTGATGCTGCTTGGCCTGCTGTGTTCATCCAGCTCCACACCTTGTTATTTCAGACTCCAGTATCGGCAGTTCCTACTATCTCTGTACTCTGAGGTAGCCTTCTTCACTGTCCACTACTCTTCCAATTTTAGTGTCATCTGCAAACTTACTAACAATACATTCTATGTTCACATCCAAATCAATTATGTAAATGACAAAAAAGCAGTGGACCCAGTAATGAACCTTGTGGCACACCGTTGATCACAGACCTCCAGTCTGAAAGGAACCCTCCACCACCACTCTCTGTCTTTTACCTTTGAGCAAGTTCTATATCCAAATAGCTAGTTCTCCCTTTATTCCGTGTGATCTAACCTTGCTAACCAGTATACCATGGGGAACCTTGTTGAACGCCTTACTGAAGTCCATATAGATCACGTCCACCACTCTGCCCTCATCAATCTTCTTTGTTACTTCTTCAAAAACTCAATCAAGTTAGTGAGACACTGTTTCCCATGCACAAAGCTTTGTTGACTGTCCCTAATCAGTCCTTGCCCTTCCTAACACATGTAAATCCTGTCCCTCAGGATTCCTTCCAACAACCTGCCCATGACCGGTGTCAGGCTCATTGGTCTATAGTTCCCTGGCTTTTCCTTACCTCCTTTCGTAAATAGTGGCACCACGTTAGCAAACCTGCAGTCTTCCTGTTACTATCAATGATACAAGTATCCCAGCAATCACTTCCCTAGCTTCCCACAGGGCTCTAGGGTATGCCTAATCAGGTCCTGGGGATTTATCCGCTTTTATGCATCTTAAGATAAGTAATATGAACATTTTTGAAGATGTCGCTATTTATTTCCCCA
Organism: Rhincodon typus; assembly: GCF_021869965.1. Taxonomy (NCBI): domain Eukaryota; kingdom Metazoa; phylum Chordata; class Chondrichthyes; order Orectolobiformes; family Rhincodontidae; genus Rhincodon; species Rhincodon typus. The sequence continues at coordinate 4,958,201 of NC_063350.1, forward strand.
CGTTCTCTATCTTCCATATCCCCGTTTAGTATCTCCTGCCGGAGACATTAAGGAGCAGTCAAATAGCAGACACCCAAAGTTATAGAAACGTGGTCACAATCAAGGTACAGGAGGATGGATTGGTGACCATTAGACAGGGCAGGCAGTCAGTGTGGGAGTCTCTTACAGCTGTCCCCCTGTCAAACAGCAATTCTGTTTGGGACACTGATGAGGTGACAGCAGTGGCACTAGGGCTGACTAGGGCCAAAGCAAACAGCAATAATAATTGGAGATTCAATAGTCAGGGGCACAGATGGGCGCTTCTGTGGAGGCGGAGAAACCCCAGGATGGTATGTTGCCTCCCTGTAGCCAAGGTCATGGATGACTCTGTGTAGGTACAGGGCATCCTGATATGGGAGAGCAAACAGACAGAAGTCATTGTCCATTCTGGCAGAAATGCATGGATAGGAAGGGTGACAAGGTCCTTCAGTGACAATTCAGTGAGTTAGGTACTACCTCTAGGGTAGTAATCCCAGGATTACTCCCCGTGCCACATACTACTGTGAGACACAGCACAATTGAACATGTGGCTAAAGAGCTGCTGTAGTGGGCAGGGTTTCAGCTATGTGAATCATTGGGATGTCTTCCAGGGAACGTGGGACCTCTACATCTTAACTGGACAGGCACCAATATCCTAGCAGGAAGGTTTGATAGTGGCCCTTGGGAAGGTTTAAACTAGTGCGGTAGGGGGAAGGGAACCAGAGCAGATAATTAGTAAATTTAGAGACTGGGGAAGAGCTTGTGACTAAGGCAAATACAGCTCAGAGGAAGAGCAGTCAGGGAGAGGTTGCTGAGCTCAGCGGAATGGAGGCTTGGACTGTATTTGCTTCAATACAAAAAAGTATAACAGGTAAGATGGATGAGCTTAGAGCCTGGATTAATGCATACAATTCTGAGGTTGTTGCTATCGCAGAGACATATTTGAAAGAGGGGCAGGATTGGCAGTTAGTGTTCTGGGATGTTGATGTGTTAGATGAGACAAAGGAGGAAGCAAAGGAAGTGAGGGAGTTGCATTACTAGTTAGAGAGCATATTACAGCTGTGTTAGGGGAGGACACGTTGGATGGTGGAAGGTTGTGCAGCAAGGCATTATGCATAGAGCTCAGGAATAGGAAGGGTGCAGTCACAATGCTGGGATTGTACTACAGACCTCCCAGCTGCCGGTGGCAGATAGAGGAAGAGATATGTAGTCAGATTCTGGAAAGATGTGAAAATAACAGAATTGTTGTGGTGGGTGATTTTAACTTCCCTCATAGTGACCGGGACTCCCCTAGTGCCGAGGTTTTGGAATGGGAGCAATTTGTTGGGTGAGTCCAGGAGGGCTTCTTGAAACAGTATGTGGATAGTCCAACAGAGGGAGCCATACTGGACCTGGTATTGGGAAATGAGTCTGGCCAAGTAATCAAAGTTTCAATGGGGAAACCATTTGGAATTGTGACCATAATTCTGTAAGTTTTTGGATACTTATGGAAAGGACAAGACTGGACGTCAGATGAAGGTGTTAAATTGGGGGAAAGCCAACTATAACCGAAATAGGCAAGAATTGGAGAAGATGGATTGGGGCAATCCACATCCGACATGTGGGAGTCTTTTAAAGACCAGTTGATTAGAGGACAGGCATTAGAAGGACAGGAATGGCAGGATGCTGGAACCTTGGATGACAGAGGAAATTATCAGTTTAGTCAAAAAAAAGGAAGCATACCAACAGTCCAGGCAACTAAAAACAGACAAAGTCCTTGAAGAAAATACAGAAAGTAGGAAGGAGCTCAAACAAGGAGTTAGGAGGGCTAAAAGGGACTATGAAATGTCCTTGGCCAGCAGGGTTAAGGAGAATACCAAGGTATTTTATACATATATTAACAGCAAGAGACTAGCTAGGGAAGAGTAGGCCCACTCAAGGATAAAGGAGGGCAGTTACATGTGGAACCAGAGGAAATGGGTGAGATCCTTAATGAGTACTTTACATTGGTATTCACCAAAGAGAGGGACGTGAGGGATGTTGAGGTTAGGGAAAGGTGTGTGAATACTCTCAGGCAGGTCAACATAATGAAGGAGGAAGTGTTGGGTGTCTTGAAATACATTAAGGTAGAGAAGTCCCTGGGCCAGATGGGATCTATCCCAGGATACCGTGGGAGGCAAGGGAGGAAATAGCTGGGGCCTTAACAGATATCTTTGCATCCTCTTTGGCCTCAGACGTGGTTCCAGAGGACTGGAGAATGGCTACTGTTGTTGCTTTGTTTAAAAAGGGAAACAGAGATATTCCAGGTAATTATAGGCTGGTAAAGCCTGATGTCAGAGGTGGGGAAGCTGTTGGAGAAGATACTGAGAGACAGTATTTACTCACATTTAGAAGCAAATGGACTTGTTAGTGATAGGCAGCATGGGTTTGTGCAGGAAAGGTCATGTTTCACCAACTTGATTGAGTTTTTTGAGGAGGTGGACAAGAATGATTGATGAAGGAAGGGCAGTGGGTGTTGTCTACATGGACTTTAGTAAGGCATTTGCTAAGTTACCTCAGTGACTTGTATAAAAGATACAGTCTCATGGGATCGGCTAGATGAATACAGAACTGGCTTAAATCGAAGACAGAGAGCAGCAGTGAAAGGAGTGGAATGGAGATCAGTAACTAGTGGTGGTCTGCAGGGATCATTGCTAGGACCTTTGTTATTTGTTATATATATAAATGATACGGAGGAAAACATAGGTGGTCTGATTAGTAAGTTCGCGGATGACACCAAAATTGGTGGAGTTGCAGATAGTGAGGAAGATTGTCAATGGATACAGCAGGATATAAAAACCGAAAGAACTATGGACGCTATAAATCAGAAACAAAATCAGAACTTGCTGGAAAAGCTCAGTAAGTCTGGCAGCATCCGAGGAGAGAAATCAGAGTTAACATTTGGGTCGAGTGGCCCTTCCTCAGTGGGATATAGATAGTTTTCAGATTTGGGAAGAGAAGTGTAAAATGGAATTTAATCCAGACAAATGCAAGGCGATGCATTTTGGAAGATCAAATTCAGGTGCGAATTATACAATAAATGGCAGAACCCTTAGGAACATTGACAGAGGGATCTGGGTAGACAGGTCCACAGATTCCTGAAAATGGCAACACAGGTGGATAAGGCAGTCAAGAAAGCATACAGCATGTGGGGCATTGAATATGAAAGTTGGCAAGTTTTATTAGAACTTTATAAAACTTTAGTTAGGCCACATTTGGAATATTAAACACAGTTCTTGTCGCCACACTACCAGGAGGACATGGATGCTTTGTAGAGGGTGCAGAGAAAGTTTATCAGGATGTTGCCTGGTCTGGAGGGTTTTAGTTACAAGGAGAGGTTGGATAAACTCGGATTGTTTTCACTGGAAAGACAGAGGCTGAGGTGCAACCTCATAGAGATCTACAAAGTTATGACAGGCATCAATAGGGTGGATAGTCAGAGGCTTTTTCCCAGAGTGAAAAGGTCAACTACAAGAGGGCACAGATTCAGTGTGAGAGGGGGTAAGTTTAGGGGAGAAGCATGGGAAGAATATTTCACACAGAGAGTGGTGGGTGCCTGTAACGCACTGCCAGTGAAGGTGATGGAAGCAGGCATGTTAGCAATGTTTAAGGTGTATCTTGATAGACACATGAATAGGAGGTGAACAGAGGGATAGAAACCACATATGAGCAATAAGTCGTGCTACTAATTAAGGACTAGGAGTTGGTGCAGGCTTGGTGGGCCGAAGGGCCTGTTGCTGTGCGTATTGTATTGTATTGTAACCCAAGTTTATCAGCTGGACTAGCCCAAAAGATTGGGAAATATTAAATGCAAGTGAGTTAATCTCTCAAATCACTTACAATTGTGTTTTCTGCCACTTTTTACACTGGGTCAAGATTCAGTCTGACTGGATTAGCTGTGCCCACAATAGCTCTCAAATTGAAAAGGAGAGAGATAAGTGCCAATTGTACACTAGTTAAGAAAGGCTATTCACACTGCGCTGTAATTTCGGTAAAGAATTTGACACATTGACATGGTTAAAAAATGTCATAGTGTCAGTTATTTACCCAGAAACTGACCAGTGTGCATGATTCAACCAGTATGTTGTTCAGTATAAATTTATATAAATATTTAGCTAATTTTAAGTGACTTTATAATCAGGTTAGTCACAGATAAAAGGTTAGATACCCTTACTAAACTATTTGCCTTCACTAAAAAAGTCATTTTCAGCCATAATAACAGACCTGCACCAGGTCACCACTCTTACTTACATTCAAGGATTTGTTTTATTACAGAAGAGATAAGGTTACATCGCCCAAGCACACCGCCTGATGGAAATATTTATGTCTTTGATTATGCGCTTTAATGGAAACTTGGAGTCTAAGCTAACCCAGTACAATGTCTCAGAGTCCAAAGAGGAAGTGGCTTTGTACCAAAATTGTGGGACATTAATATCAAACACTTCTTAATTCTGGGGCTATACCTGGTTAGTGCTGAGTCCTAGGTACAAGTATTTACTAAATAAAGGTACAAATTGGAAGATGATTAATTACGTAGGAAAAAGCTTAAGGATCACTTCAATGACTGATCTGACCCTTAGCTATCGATAGGATTCCAGTATTTCCTAAGGTGCGTGAAAGGAAGGAAACAGCAAGTAAAACATTTGGAACTCATAAGCTAATGTCCAATCATTCAGTCCACCACTGAGGGAAAGTAATAGTTATATCTTACATTTATATAGCACCTCTAACACAGTATCATGTCCCAAGGTACTTCACAAGAGAGTTATCAAATAAAATTTGACACTAAACTATAGGAGATGCCCAAAAGCTGGGTCAAGGTCAAGATAAGCATTAAGAACTGTCTTAAAGAAGGACAGAGAGGGAAATTGTTTGAAACCTTCAGAGAGGAAATTCAGAGTCTGGAGTCTTGGCAATTTCCCAATTCAAAAATACTTTGCTAAAACTCTACTGAGAAAGGGCAGGCTCAGGGAGTAAGGGAGTGATGAAAACACAGCCACGAATGGTGGAGCAATTTAAAACAGGGGTGGAATAGAGGAACACAGACATCTTGGAGAGTTGTAGTACTGGAGGAGATTCTAGAAGGAGCAAGGTGAGGGCAGTGTGTGCATGAGTGCATGTTTGGAGTAGAAAAAAGGGTTCATGAAGCTCATGATCTTGGATGAGAAATTTACATTTGAGCTGTAACCAGACTGAGAGCCAATATAGAAAGATTTTCTTTTAGGAAAACTTATTCATTTGTTTGAACTTACTCAGACATCTGTTTGTGGCCTGTCCACGTTTGCTATAGTGCCCCACAGGACAGGTGTGCACACACTCTCCTTGCTGCCGGATCCCCTCTCTCTTAATCAAGAGGAAGAGTCTCTGCTGGCAGGTCAAACAGCCATTGTCAGGTGAGCAGTCCTTGCAACTTCTGCAGTTCTGGAGTGAGCTTGTGTTACCTGCAGGCAGAGATCCACAGAACAAAGATCAGATCAGAAGACTCTCAAATTCATTAAGGTATTGTCCTTGGAGTCAAAGGCTGGGCCACAGGGTAGTGGTTCCATAGATTTGACAATTCCCCATTCAAAACGCTTTGATAAAACTCCACAGAGAAAGGGGAGGCTCAGGGATTAGGTCAAACTTCTTTTGGAGGAGATAAAACATTGTTGGAAAAAATATATTTTGTTGGAGCTTTTCATTTTTTACTCATCAGGACATTTTGCAAGAATAGAAATCAAAGGAAAAACCAATATCTATACTTCATGAGAGGAGAGTGCTGAAGAGGTGAGAAGTGGAATATGATTGGTTGCGGCATTGCCATGGGAAATGCACTCATTAATGCTGATTGACAGTTAACAGCTGGACTTTGTTTAAATTTTAAACCAGGCAATATCGGTCAGGATATTGTCCTGAGAAACGAAACATGTCACCTATTTTAATGAGTTGAAATAGATGAATTGCATGTTCATGTTCTTTCTGTCTGCGAGCATGTGTATTGATGTAGGTAGCCGCACTACACAAGTGTGCCACACTGTCACTATACAGTAACAACATAAGTGCTTTTCACCACTGGAGATACTATCATCAAGCCCAAAAAGACATTCTGCCTATCACATAAGTGAATAATGTGACATACGAATTTCAGTGTCAGCGTGATGCCAGATATGTAAGCCATACATTCAAAAGACTGGCAGATCGTGGCCTATAATGTGTGCAAAATCATGAACTCTAGATATCCTAGACATCTACATTTACAGAACGTCCTGTCAACCACAGGGACTTGAGCTTAGCGTTTTGGAGCTCGAGTAATGGCTGGAGTCACTGTGTTAAAACCTCAGCCATGTTCCCTGTCCCCAGGCGTAAATCCCCTTTTCGGTTCCTAATCAGTCCTACTGCTCTTTCGACTACTTCTTTACTGTTTACACTGTAAAAGGTAGTTTGAAGAGCAACAACTATACCTGGATTTCTAAAGTGGACATTCCGTTTAATTAGTCTGCTGGAGTTTTTTTTGAAGGGGTTACAGAAAGGGTTGATGAGGTAATGCTGTTGATGTGTTGTACATGGATTTCCATTGGTACAGAGCCACATAACAGACTTGTGAGAAAAGCTATAGCTCATGGAATAGAAGGGACAATAACAACACAGATGTAAAATTTAGGTGAGTGATAGGAAATAGAGAGTAATTTTCAATGGATGTTTTTCGGGCTGGAGGAAGTTTTGTAGTGGAGTTCCCCGGGTTAGTATTGGTACTCTTGCTTTTCCTGATATATATTAATGATCTGGATCTTGATGTCAGAGGACAATTTCAAAGTTTACAGATGATACAAAACTTGGAAGAATTGTAAACTGCTGCAGTATAGAACTTCAAAGGGACATAGACAATTTGGTGAGAATAGGTGGATATGTGGCAGATGACATTCACTGTAGAGAAGTATGAGGTGATGCATTTTGCTCAGAACAATCTGGATGAACAATATAAAGTAGGGAATACAATTTTAAAGAGGTGGAGAGACCTGGGTGTGTATGTGCACGGCTAATTGAAGGTGGCAGGACAAGTGAAGAGAGCAGTTAATTTTTTTTTATTCATTCATGGGATATGGGCTTCGCTGGCTAGACTAGCACTTATTGACCATGAACCGTATGGCTTGCTACATCATTTCACAGGCAGTTAAGAGTCAAGTCATTGCTGTAGGTCCGGAGTTAGATGAAGACCAGACCAAGTTAGGATGGCAAATGTTCTTCACATTAGTGAACAAGAATTTTAGGCTAACTTTTAATTCCAGACTTTTTTTTTCTCCTTTTTATTGTATTCTATTTGCATCTCCCTCATCTGGCACAAGTTGGGGCTGGCACACATCTGGGGGAAAAGTAGAAGCCAAGTCACCTCGAATCAGTTTGATAAAAACCAAGCTTTCTCTCTCCTAAACGAAATACAGCATGGTGCAAAGCGCCTGCAGCAAAATAAACTAATGCAGCGGGTTAACCTTTTGAAGTGAGCCACTTAATTTCTGGCCTGCTCCAATTGACATTGTTTACTTGTCAGAATATAATTCAAAACTTTAAACAGGAATAATGTGTGATCATTTTCATGTTAAAGTGTGTCTGCTTATGAAGGAAAGTGGAATCCTATTCAGCAGCTTTATAGTCAACATCACACAGTAGGGTAAAAACAGCTATTCAACTTGAGGACTTTCACATCAAAGAAAGATTGTAGCTTTTATCCATTATTCCTCTATTGTTCAGAAAGTGGTTCGCACTGAAGAATGGGATGAGAATGAGGGAACAATATTAGTATGAATAAACAGGTAACATTTAACTGATAGGGCTTATAGTGAATAAGATATAAATGGAAAACAAAAACATTTTGAATGATTCAGATGTGGAATACACTGCCTGAGAGCATAGAGAAGGCACATTCCTTTGATGCCTGAAAAGAAGAAAAATGGAGGCTACAGGGAAATTGTGGTGACATGAGATAAATGGGTTTTCCTGGTTGGCAATCAGTGGCTAGGGTGTGCCTTAGAGATCAGTACTGTGTTCACAATTGTTTACAATTTGCACAGATGATTTGGAACTGGGGACCAAGTGTAGAGTGTGAAAGTTCACAGATGACACTAAGATGAATGGTAGAGCAAAGTGTGCATTGGATACTGAATTCTGCAGAGATACATTGATAAGTTAAGTGGGTGGGCAGGCGTCTGGCAGATGGAGTACAATGTCATTAAATGCAAGGTAGGAATAACAGTAAAATTTTAGTAGGAATAACAGTAAAATGGACTATGATTTAAATGGTGAAAAATTGCAGCATGCTGCTGGGCAGAGGGACCTGGGTGTCCTTGTGCATGAATCACAAAAATTTGGTTTGCAGATACAGAAGGTAATTGAGGGGGCAAATAGAATATTTTCTTCCATTGTTAGAGGGATGGAGTTTAAAAACAGGGAGGTAATGCTGCAGCTGTATAGGGTGCTGGTGAGGCCACACCTGGAGTACTGTGTGCAGTTTTAGTGTCCTTACATGAGAAAGGAAGTACTGGCACTGGAGTAGATGCAGCTGAGATTCCCAAAGTTGGGAGGATTGGCTTATGAGGAGAGACTGAGTAGTCTAGGACTACACTCATTGGAATTTAGAAAAATGAGGAGGGATCGTACAGAAACTTATAAAATTATGAAGGGAATAGATAAGATAGAAGCAGCGAGGATGTTTCCACTGGTGGTGAAACTAGAACTGGGGAGCATAGCCTCAAAATAAGGGGGAGCAGATTTAGAACTGAGTTGAGGAGGAACTTCTTTTCCCAAAGGGTTGTGAGACTGCCCAGTGAATCAGTTGAGGTAACCTCGTTGAATGTTTTTACGGCAAAGACAGATAAACTTTTAAACAGTAAAGGAATTAAAGGCTCTGGTAAATGGGTAGATAAGTGGAGCTAAGTTCATGAAAAACATCAGCCAATGTCTTATTGAATGGTGGAGCAGACTCAATTGGCCATTTGGCCTACTCCTGCTCCAATTTCTTATGTAAACTGACTTACCGGTGCAAAGAACCAACACAGTGGTCTGAATGGTCTCCTTTTCTATAACCATTGCATAATTCTGTGATTCGATGAAGATTGAGTGATTTTTAAAATGTATTCATCCACAGGATGAGCGTGTCGCTAGCTGGGCAGCATTTATTGCCCATCACTAATTGCCCAGAGGGCAGTTGGGAGTCAGCCACATCGCTGTGGGACTGGAGTCACATGTAGGCCAGACCAGGTAAGGATGGCAGTTTCCTTCCCTCAAGGACATTAGTGAACCAGATGGGTTTTTCCAACAGTCAACACTGGATTCATGGTCATCATCAGACTCTTAATTCCAGATTTTTTTTATTGAATTCAAATTCCACCATCTGCCATGGTGGGATTCGAACATTATCTGGGTCTCTGGATTAACAGTCCAGCAATAATACCACTAGGCCAACGCCTCCCCTGTTACTGTTTTGCTTCAAAAATACATTATGGGAAGGAAAACATGAAGTGAAATAAAGTTTTTTTAAAATTATCTGTTCACAGGATGTGAGCATCTTTGGCTAGGCCAGCATTTAATGCCCATCCCTAATTGCCCAGAGGGCAGTTAAGAGTCAACCACATTGTTGTGGGTCTGGAGTCACATGTATTCCAGGCCTGGTAAGGATGGGAGTTTCCTTCCCTAAAGGACTTTAGTGAACCAGATGGGCTTTTCCTGATAATTGACAATGGATAAACAGTCATCTCAATTCCAGGTATTTATTGAATTCAAATTCCATCACGGTGCAATTTGAACCCAGGTCCCCAGAACAATACCTGGGCTTCTGGATTAACAGTCCATTGATAATGCTGCTAAGACATTGCATCCCTAAATAGGAGCCAGGGCGGGTCAGTCACCACCTCTGAGCTGTTCTGTTATTTATGAATTGCTTTAAAAAGCGCTACTTGTGCAACTAAGAGTCAAATTGTTGTTTCTCAAGTTGTGTTAGCTGGAGATTAGAACTCACTTAGCTGTGAGTTATGTGTTTGTGGGTCAAGCACATTGCTGTAGGAAAGGACATTTGTGAACTAGATGGATTTTTATAATTGACAGTTTACATGGTCACCATTAGACTAGTTTTTAATTCCAGACCCAGAGCAATGTGCTTGACTCTTAATCAACTTCTGTTCAGTCAAAAAGCAACTTGGGATGGGCAACAAATGCTGGCCTTGCCAGTGATGCCCATATCCCACACTGAAATGAATTAAAAAGAAAATTAGCAGCAGAATGAGAAATAAATACGGGACAGCTAAAGCTAGAGTATCCTGGATGTCTGAGGATATTGATGACAAAATAAGGAAGAAAAAAGAGGCATATGATGCACACCAGAAATACAATAGCAACTGAAATCAGGAAGGGTATCTCAAATGCACGAGACAGCCTAAAGTTGAAATAAGGAAGACTAAGAGGAAGAGTGAGGAAAGGATAGCAGCCACTAAAACAAACAGCAAAATGTTCTACAAACATATTAATAGTAAATGATCAGTGAAGGATAGAGTAAGGTCCATAAGGAACAAGCAGGGAAAGCTGCCCGCTGAAGCAAAGGATATGGCAGAGGAACTAAATGAATATTTTGCTTCTGTCTTTACCAAATCAGAAGATGGTGACTATAGCCTAGTTGAAAATGTGGCCGTTGAGCAACTGATGAGTATCGTGATAGATAAAGGAGAGATACTAAAAAGGCTGGCAGCATTCAAGGTAGAGATGTTGCTAGGCCCTTAAATTGCTGAGAGGGTTAAGGGAGAAAGTTACAGAGCCATTGACAGAAATTTTCCAGGCCTCTCTGAACACCTCAGGGATTGGCGAATTGCAAATATGACACCATTGTTTAAGAAAGGGAGAAAAGATAACCCAGGAAACTACAGGCCTGTCAGGTTGACATCAATAGTGGGAAAACTGATGAAGGCCATAATATGGGGTAAGGTAAATATACATTTAAAGAAAAATAAATTAATATGAGATAGTCAATATGGCTTTGTCAAGGGGAGGTCATGTCTGACAAATTTAATTGAGTTCTTTAACGAAGTGACACAGGCAGTGGATGAGGGTAATGCTGTTGGTGTTGTGTATTTAGACTTTTAGACTTTTTTTGATATGGTACCACATGGCAGGTTGGTTAGCAAGCTAGAAAGATTTGGGATTGATGGTCTTTGGCAGCATTGTTTAGAAGTTGGCTAAAGGATCAGAAAGGGAGGGCAGGTGTAGATGGGCATTTCTCAGATTTGAGTCAGGTTGAAAGTGGTGTTCCCCAGCGATCCATGTTGGGACCCTTACGTTTTCTGATTTATATAAATGGTTCGGAGATTGGTGCTGAGGGCAAAATCTCTAAATTTGCAGAGGATACTAAGCTCAGGAGAATAGTGAATTGTGAGGATGACGCTGAGTGATTTTAGAGGGACATTGACAAGTTGGCCAAATGGGCAGACACCTAGCAGATGAAATTCAATGCAGAGAAATGTGCAATAATGCATTCTGGTAAAAGAAACATGGAGAGACAATAAAGGCTCAACGGTACAACTTTGAGGGGAACACAAGAGTAGAGGGATCTCAGGGTTCACTGGCATGATTCTCTGAAGGTGACCAGGCAAGTTGAAATAGTTATTAAGAAGGCTTATAAGATCCTTAGGTTTATAAATAGAGGCATAGAGTATAAAAGCAAGGAAGTGATGCTACACCTCTGCAAATGATTGGTCAGACCACATTTGGAGAAGAGTGTTCAATTCTGGGCACCTTACTTAAGGAGGAATGTTAAAGGCCTGGAGAGAGTTCGATGTAGATTTACTTGAATGATACCAAGAATAGACAATTTTAGGTAAAAGGAAAGATTAGAGAGATTGGGCTTGTAGGCTTGTTGTCATTGGAGCAGAGAAGATTAAGAGGTGACCTTATTGAGGTGCTCAAAATTATGAACAATTTTGACAAGGTAAAGAGGATATTCTGTTTCCACTTGTTGTTATGTCATTAACTAGGAGTCACAGTTTCAAGATTGTCAGCAAAAGACCTAGCAGTGAGGTTAGGAGAACCTTCTTTACTTAGAGTTGTTAAGAATTGGAATGTGCTGCCTGAGAGAGTAGTGGATGTGGATTCCAAAGGAGGTTTCAAAGGAGAGTTGGGCATATATTTGAAAGTGATAGTAAGAACTGCTGATGCTGGAGTCAGAGATAACACACAGTGTGGATCTGGAGGAGCGCAGCAGGCCAGGCAGCATCAGAGGAGCAGGAAAGTTGATGTTTTGGGCTTCTGAAGAAGGGTCCCGACCTGAAACGTCAACTTTCCTGCTCCTCTGATGCTGCCTGGCCTGCTGTGTTCCTCCAGCTCCACATTGTGTTATTTGAAAGTGATGAAGTTAGAGGGTTATGGAGATAGGGCTGGAGAATGGGACTAGCTGGGTAGTACAGACACAATGGTTTAAATGACCTCCTTCTGTACTGCAAGATTCTAATAAAGCCCTTAACCAGGTAAAAGTTGTCCCTTCAATGACCTGTAGGCAGGCAACCCATCATCTTCCCCTCCACCCTACAACTTGTGTAGTTGTAGTGGGGCAGAGTTTGGTGAGTAAGTAGTGAAGAGGCTACCACCCAGCCCCACCCCACAACTTCAAACCTGTTAATCGTGAAACATTCAATCCAGCCCTCAGTAACAAATGCATTGGTGGGTATTAGCTGGAGGGAATTAATTGATGCAGAGTATTGAGTGGACCTCAGCTGATTCATTGGAGCACACACAGCAACAGATACACAGTAAGCAGGCAGTGACAGACACAGAAACAAGCACACCACAACAGATGAACAATACCACATGCACAGTAACATATGTATAATGAGCAGGAAACAGTAATAGCTGTATTGTGAAGAGGTGTACTATAATAAATAGTGAACAGGCACAACAACCAGGTGCGTATTGCCAGGAACATATGCACTTTAAAAGGTGCCTGACACAGTTAAACAGTAAAACAGGTACACACTAAGAAGCACACAGTAACAGTCATCTATTTATTAAAAGCACAATAAACAGATGCACATTATCATGTGAGTATGCATCAGAGGCACTATAACAGGGGTGTGGGTATAGATTTGCTGTAATAGGTGTAGAAAGAGCAGCTGCAAAGTAAAAGGAACTCTGAATAACAAAAACTTACATTAGTTTAACAATTTTAACATAATAAAACATCCCAAAACTTTCAAAGGAGTGTTAAAAAATTGAAATTAGTATCGAGCTACATAGGACAATGTTAGGTCAAATGGCCAAAAACTTGATCTAAGAGGCAGGTTTCAAAGGAGGAAAGCAGGGTAGAGTGGTGGAGAGATGTAGGAAAGGAATTCCAGAGCACAGGGCCCAGGCAGTTGAAGGTACTTCAACAGATCAAACGCAGAGAATGCTGGAGGAACTCAGCAAATCCTGACAGCATCTGTGGTGAGAGAAGCAGTGTTAACATTTCAAGTTAACATTTCTGAAGAAGAATCATACTGGACTTGAAACATTAACTCTGTTTCTCACTCCACAGATGCTACCAGACCTGCTGAGTTTCTCCAGCATTCTCTGTGGTTGCTTCAGATCTCTAGCATCCATAGTATTTTTGCTTTTATATGAAAGTACTATCACCATTGGTGCAGCAATTAAAATCAGAAATTTCATGAGGCCATAATGGGAGGAGCACAGTGATCTTGGAATGCTGTGAAGTTGCAGAAATTGCAGAGATGGGAAGGGACAAGGCCATGGCAAAAGGGTTTGAGAAGAGTATTGATGAGAAGTGTCTGGCTATGGTTAGAAAGATAAGACTGGAATCAGCGCAGTCCTATCCAGCAGTGGAGAGGCATTGGAGGAAGATAGTGTGATCAAGGCTGCAGACAGGTGAAGAAGGATAAGGAAGGGCAGTTTACATTTAGCACAGTCACACAAGACATTGATAAAAGCTGTTTTGGCACAGTGAAGGGGCAGGTACCTAACAGGGGAGATTCAAACATGGGCTTCAAGGAAACATGGCCACAAATTTGGGAAGCAATAACACTAATTACACTTTTGAGAGGATAAACAGCTTGAAGATGGGACACTAACTTAAATGTATGCTTTGGTCAGTGCTGTTTCCTCTTCGTACTGTTGACCCCACTCTTCCCTCTCCCCACACCTTTCCCCTGTACTTTGCTTTTTCATCTGCCTACTCCTCTGTCTATTCTTGCTCTTCTTTCACGTCTTTCTTCACTCACACCATTTCTTTCATTATCTCATCCTTCTTCTCATCCTCCTCCTCTCCCCCTTCTTGCATTTTCTGGTCACTACTCCAGCTCTATGTTGGCTTCTTCTGTGCTTCCAATTGTAGATGATAATCCAGAAGCAGCCTGACCAATCCACACAGTTTTTCAGATAGGCAAATGCCTGTGTTGTGATGAAATGTGTGTGATTTATATTTATAGAGTCATAGAGTCGTACAACACAGAAACAGACCCTTTGGCCCAACCAGTCCATGTTGAACATAATCCCAAACTAAGCTAGTCCCACCTGCCTGATCCTGGCCCATATCTCTCCAAACCTTTCCTATTCATGTACTTATTATTGTTTATAGAAATTGAATTTCAAACTAGTGGCATGTGGGTGTTAGTCTACTTTTTGTGAAGGGTTTGAAATAATTAACTATATTAGTCCTTTTGAAACCATGATTTTAAACCAGTACGTGTCACAGGGTGAATGACTGAAGGCCTCCTGGATGGTTAATAGAAATATGTTTGTATTGTGGGGTTCTAAAATTCGAGAATTCTAGAATTAAAAATAAACATTGGATTAGCAAAAATTAGGTTGAACAAGTATTTTTAAATGTAGTTAAAAGCTTCTGAATTTAGTTTGAAGATCCTGACTGATTTCAAATGGAAGAATAGTTTCTCATAGGAATAGGGCATTTAAGAGAAAAATTTGCCTCAGTGTAACAGTCCCAGTTTGTGAAAACATCCACACCAAGAGTGCTTGCTTAGAATTCTATATTATTATTCAAAGGTGAGAAAGTCAACTCAGTGTTATGAGATTCAGGGAAAATTCTTCACAATTCACAGGACAGGAACTGAAGAAAACGATAGGTAAGTTAAAACTACAGAATGGGCAGGAAAGGGATTATTTCTGTGGTTATTTTTTGAGTAATTGTAAAGTTATGGCATTGGGAAGTAAATGGGACTTCATTTTGCCATGTATTTTGAAATCTTTCAAAATGCATTATATTTGGATAAATTTGTTTGGTTTATTTCTTTTTTAAAAAATTTCTTTTAGGTAATAACCTTCTGTTTAACTATTAAAACCAAATCTGCACCCTTGTGTGTTTTTGTTTTGGTGAAAGACTGCCTCATTAAATTAAAAGAAAGCAAAATAATCCATCAAGCTAGATTTCATTCTGGGATCCGAATTATCTAGCAGTAGCATTAGCTGGGATCGTAACAATATCAAAGAAGAGAACTCTGAAGAAGGAAAAATGCCTAGAAGTGTTATGTTAGTCGGGATTAGTAAACCAGTAACTAACCAATAAGTGCAGTAAGATCCCACTAACTCTCACTAATGAGGGGAGTCTTTAGAATGAATCTGTTTAGCAGTAGCAATGTTGAATGCTTTGTCACTATGTTTGTGAAGATTCTCCAGACCCAACACTGCTGCACATTTCTACTGGATTCTTGCTATCCTGGCTGTCACAGAAATATGCACTTCAGAAACCCCAGGTAACTTTGTCAGAGCAGAGCAAGTTTAGGGGAAAAACAACAGGACATGCTTTCTTTATATGTACGAGCTGTCACATGGTGACTTTAAAGGTCCAATATTTGAATCATAGCAAACAGTTGAGTGAATGATGAATGGCTGAGACAGAATGAGCAGGTGGGTTGGGCCGTTGAGGTAGGCAGGTGGCTGGAGTTGGTAAGTACACAAGTGGGCACTTAGGTAGGTGAGTAGGGTGTGTGTATGGGGTGGGGATGAGTGGGTACATGGGTGGGTGGGCCAAGAGGTTGCCACATCAGGGCGTGGGTTTGGTCCAGGGTAGTCGAGTAAAAGGGTAATCAGTCAGTTCAGGTTCGGGGGGTTGATGGAGGTTGAGGGTGGGGGAGGGGTTCATATTTGGAGTTACCCAAGCATTAAACTAATATAACAAACCTGTAGCTGCAATGTTATATCTTTTATGAAGAAAGCTAATTTGTCTTTAAAATTGACTAGGAGTCTAAATGGCTTTTGAAAGTGATGTGACATTTGTAGTTTTGACTGCTGTCAAAAGCAGACAATCAGACAGTGAAAAGGATCATTCAAGAATTCCAGGACTGTCTTTTGAACATCAGATTGTCTGAAGACTCAGTTTCTGTCATGAGGACAGGGGACAGGCAGAAGGGCACAAGGAATTCCAGCATAATTGCTTTGCTTTGTGGAACAATGATACATCAAAATTAACATTTGTAGGTATTATGTTTGATGGTATCAAAGTTGCTGAGGACAGCTATAGAAGGAGAGGAGCATTTGAACACCATGAGAGCGCTTTCTTGAAACAGAAACTGCCTCTCAGCAGGGAGGTAGAGGAATACATCCAGAACAGAAAGAAGCTACTGGGACTGCTGAACTGACCCAGACTAACAAGGGACACAACCTGCAGTGCCTTAAAAGAGACACAAGCAGCTTTCACTCACTTGTCGGATCTGTTCCGTTGACCGAGGTCACCTGTAGCAGCAACCTCTAACTATTCAACTTCAGAAGTCATCTCAGCTGCCGAATCTGGCCTAAAACCACCACTTGTTTACTTCAGAAGAGATCTTTAAGCAAGCCAAGTCTGCAATGTTATTAATCTTATTTTCACCTAAATTTTATTCTTCCTTACATTAAACCTTTGTATTTTAGCTAACTCACTCATTTAAGTAACTTTCAGCTATACTTGCATCATAAACTCATCTTTTATCTTCTTTAAAGCATAACGTTGAGCTGGTCATTTTTGAATTGATAATTCAATAATTGAAAAAAGCTCTATACAGGAGCATAGATAAACTTGTAGCTCAGAGACCACCCAAGAACACTGCGAGGGTGTGGTTGTGACAGTAAGTTTTGAACTGTCCAACATCTCCAGTGTTAAAAGCTCAGGTTAAGACTGTAAGACATAGACATAGGAGCAGAAATTAGGCCTTTTGGCCCATCAAGTCTGCTCCGCCATTCAATCATGGCTGATAAGTTCCTCAACCCTATTCTCCTACTTTCTCCCCGTAACCCTTGATCTCCTTGATAATCAAGAACCTATCTATCTCAGTCTTAAATGTACTCAATGACCTGGCCTCCACAGCCTTCTGTGGCAGTGAATTCCACAGATTCACCACTCTCTGGCTGAAGTAGTTTCTCCTTATCTCCATTCTAAAAGATCTTCCCTTTACTCTAAGGCTGTGCCCTCGGGTCCTAGACTCTCCTACCAATGGAAGCATCTTCCCATCATCCATTTTGTCCAGGTCATTCAGTATTCGGAAAGTTTCAATTAGATCCCCCCTCATCCTTCTAAACTCCAATGAGTATAGTCCCAGAGTCCTCAAACGTTCCTCATATGTTAAGCTTTCTATTCCTGGGACCATTCTCATGAACGTTCTCGTTAAGTCGGCAGATCTGTCTTATATTTCCAACTGTAGCTCAGAGAGATTCACAAAGTGTCCTGGGGTAGAGGGAAATTGTTAATCAAGAACAGGACAATACCCACATTGGTCTGTGCGCTAGGACACGTGCAGGATCCCCACCTGCATCTTCAGTCATGTGTATGGCCTTCCATGATGCGAAAGTTAGAAATTGGGACCAATTGCAAACTGCGTTGTATATGTTGAGCATGGTCAGCACATAAATGGGAAATGTAAAGTGAGCAGACCGCAGGTGAATCTCAATTGCACAAGTTATTTAGAACTATAAAGTTCTAAAAGTGAAAGGCTTTTGTTGTACAGTGGTCGTGTCCCTACCTCTGAGCAAGGAGGCCCAGGTTCAAGTCCCACCTGCTCCAGAGGTGTGTCATAACCTATCTGAACAGCCTGATTAGAAAAGATCTAGAACTTTAAAAGTGGTTGGTACAAGTTGTTAACACACATTTGGCCTGCTATACCAGAAGAACACTTCTGAGTGAGCATGCCTGACCTTGCCATTATGATGCTCAGTTGATCAGGTAGCTATATGACCCAAATTCTACATCATACGCAGCATCAAGAGCTGAACAAAATTCCATTTTACAGCAAGCAGACATATTCAGATTCCCAGTTTCACCTTGAACAGGTGTCAAAATAAAGTGGTGGTCAGTGATGGACTTTTCAAAGTAGGCTTTTGATGCTGACAGTGGAGGAAAATTAAAGGAGTAGACAAGTAGCTCTGGATTTAACGAGGGGGGAAAGATTAGACAATTGTTAAACTTAACCAGAATCTAATGATATACTCAATGAAATGCAAAAGGTTTCCACATACTATTACCCTCTCAGATTATTGAAACAAACGTTACTAATACCTGCTGTTTACAATTTGTCATGAAGCCATAATTAAGACAAGAGACAAAAGCCACTGGCAAAATGCAATTCAGTAAACATTTATCTATCATTAAACAGGTAGAACAAGTAACATCAAATACAAAGTTGATAATACAAAGTTGAATAACGGCAAATACAAAAGGGTGGCACAGTGGCTCACTGGTTAGCATTGCTGCCTCACAGAGCCAGGGACCCGGGTTTGATTCCAACCTTGGGTGACTGTCTGTGTGGAGATTGCACATTCTTCCCGTGTCTGGGTTTCCTCCGGATGCTCTGGATTCCTCCCACAGTCCAAAGATGTGCAGACTAGGTGGATTGGCCATGCTAAATTGCCCATAGTGGTCAGGGACATGTAGCTTAGGGTGGGTTATAGGGGACGGGTCTGGGTGGGATGCTCTGTTGGGCCGAAGGGCCTGTTTCCACACACTAGGGATTCTATGGTGAAAGTTTGCCCTTCCTGCTCAGCAGAAACTCTTCTCTAAACACATATCTGTCAAAGGGTTTCTGCAGGATAATTAGTTCTGCCCTTTCTGTTACATCCTAAATCACAGAGACAACTGTCAATTAAAGTGTCAGTTCATCTGGATGTTTAGAATTCAACGAGATTAAACAATTTGAATTAGCTGCTCATTAGGTCTCCATAGTGTCATATCATAATTGTACCAGATTACAGATGTCCTTGATATGCCCCGAGCTGTAACTATTACCTACCGTGTAATGCTAATTCAGTCCAATCTGATGTATTGCCTTGCAGCTAAAGTATAAACTATTGTATTCTCTGGCACCAAAGACAGCCTACCAGAGACCAAGGACTGCTGGATACTGACAGTGGAAAATGGAAAATGAGCCAGACAGGGTCTTGTGGTGCAGTGGTAGTGCCATACCTCTGAACCAGGAGACCTGGGTTCAAGTCTCACCTGCTCCAGAGGTGTGTCAGAACATCTCAGAACAGGTTGGTTAGAAAATATCCACACCTAGAGCAAGGAAATCTCCCTGAGTGTTCACCACAAATTGTATCCAATATCTCATTGCAAAGGGACTTGCAGTTCAACAAGAGGCAGACAGCTGTTTGAAACTCTATGGTAAATCTGCTAAATGGGTAACTAGTTACTGGGCTGCATGAAATAGACCACCATTGAAAACATCTGTGATAAAGTCATCGACGCAATATATCATAAACATAGAGAATAGGAGCATGAGTACACCATTCTGCCCTTCAAGCCTGCTCAATGCAACAACACCTACCCACAGCCAATTGGAAAACAAACAAATTATTTTGTTACCAGATTGGATAATTTTCTAACACTGGTCAAACAGTATTTATGATTATTTGGAAAAGCATAGTTTGATTAGAGATAGTCAGTATGGCTTTGTGAGGGGCAGGTCATGCCTCACAACCCTTATTGAATTCTTTGAGGATGTAATAAAACACATAGATGAAGGTAGAGCAGTGGATGTGGCGTATATGGATGTTAGCAAGGCGTTTGATAAGGTTCCCCATGGTAGGGTCATTCAGAAAGTAAGGAGGCATGGGATTCAGGAAAATTTGGCCGTCTGGATACAAAACTGGCTGTCCAATAGAAGACAGAGGGTGGTAGTAGATGGAAAGTATTCAGCCTGGAGCTCGGTGACCAGTGGTGTTCCGCAGGGATCTGTTCTGGGACCTCTGCTCTTTGTGATCTTTATAAATGACTTGGATGAGGAAGTGGAAGGGTGGGTTAATAAGTTTGCTGATGACATGAAGGTTGGTGGAGTTGTGGATAGTGTGGAGGGTTGTTGTAGGTTGCAACGGGACATTAACAGATGCAGAGCTGGGCAAAGAAGTGGCAGATGGAATTCAACCCCGAAAAGTGTAAAGTAATTCATTTTGAAAGGTCAAATTTGAATGCAGAATATAGGGTTAATGGCAGGATGCTTGACAGTGTGAAGGAACAGAAGGATCTTGGGGTCCATGTCCATAGATCCCTCAAAGTTGCCGCCCAAGTTGATAGGGTTGTTAAGAAGACCTATGGTGTGTTGGCTTTCATTAGCAAGGAGAATGAGTTTAAGAGCTGCGAGGTTATGCTGCAGCTCTATAAAACACTGGTTAGACTACACTTGGAATATTGTGTTCAGTTCTGGTTGTCTCATTATTGGAAGGATGTGGAACCTTTAGAGAGGGTGCAGAGGAGATTTGCCTGGACTGGGGGGCAGGTCTTATGAGGAAAGGATGAGGGAGCTAGGGCTTTTCTCATTGGAGTGAAGAAGGATGAGAGGTGACTTGATAGAGGTGTACAAGATGATGAGAGGCATAGATAGAGTGGATAGAGACCTTTTTCCAGGGCAGAAATGGCTATCACGAGGGGGCATAATTTTAAGGTAATTGGAAGAAGGTATAGGGAAGATGTCAGAGGTAGGTTCTTTACACAGAGAGTGGTGGGCGTGAGGAATGCACTGCCAGCAATGGTAGTAGAGTCAGATACATTAAGTGACTCTTGATAGGCACATGGATGATAGTAAAATGAAGGGTATGCAGGTTAGTTTGATCTTAGAGTAGGATAATAGGTCGTAACAACAGGTTGAAGGGCCTGTACTGTGCTGTATTGTTCTATATTCTATGTTCTATATTTTTGTTAACCTGAGAGGACAAAGGGATCTTGGTTTAACTCTCTATCCAAACGATGTGACCTCAGTGCTCCCTCAATATTGCACTGGAACATCTGCTTTTTTTGCGGGTTCAAGCCCCTGGAGTGAGGACTGAACTTTCAAATTTCTGATTCAGAGTGCTACCCATTTAATGTAAACACAGCAAGTGGGCCTCAGTTTTAAGGCCTCATCTGAAGAATGGATGGCTACTTAATTCTAATTATTTTCGGTTGGAATTAGCAATATTGACTGTAGACGTAGTCAACACATGAATGGTATTTGCCACTAATAGAATGCTGTCTTCAAGCCAAAAAGACATTTGACCTATCACACAAAAGATTAATGTGCTATAGGAATTTCAGCGCCGGTGTGATATGATACTGGATCTGAAGGCTGTACACCTCAAATACTGGTGGATCTTTTCGCACATACTGACTGTAGCCAACTGGCATGCACTTGCAAAACA
Organism: Rhincodon typus; assembly: GCF_021869965.1. Classification (NCBI taxonomy): domain Eukaryota; kingdom Metazoa; phylum Chordata; class Chondrichthyes; order Orectolobiformes; family Rhincodontidae; genus Rhincodon; species Rhincodon typus. The sequence continues at coordinate 4,979,834 of NC_063350.1, forward strand.
CACAGCACAGTGTCCAACATTAGAAATGATTCTGCAATTGGACAACAGTTGCTGGGTAAACCCGATTGTGCAGGCAACCAATTTAGAATTGTTAGTTGAGTTTATGGTGCGATTCGTCTGCATATACAGGAAGTTACATGTATTAATATACAGGGCTCTGTTCTTTTCAGATAGGAGAAACATGCGCGTGCACTGTGCTCGTTTTAACTCAACAAATAGGCGACAGCTATTCGCTGGTCCATTTCTCAAGGCATGTTTTGACCAACTACAGTCAACCTGACTGGTTTCAAATTTAAACAAAGCCTGGCAGTTAACTGTCAATCACTATTAATCAGTATATTGTCTATGGCAATGCCAATCGGGGACCAAAATAAAGGACTTCCAGTCTCTGACAACTATTCAGTGAAGTTTTCTTAATTTGAGTTAAGGCTATATTTTACCACATAGTAAAAACAAAAAAAAAAGCAGCCATCTTGGTGTTATACTCTGAAGCTGTTGACCTAACCTGCTTTTGCCTGGTCTGATCTCTTTTCACCTTCAAACCCTAATTCTCTGACAATGTGTTGATTTATGATATAAGAGAAATAGTCGAAAGATTGCTTTTAACATGAACTCTGGGAGAACAGGAAATGCTCATATGAAGGATCATTGGTACTTCCAGCAGTAACCTGCAAATAAAAAGACCTTTTACAAATGATTCGAATCGTGATGACCAAAAGTTGGCATATTCTGACTTATCAAGATTTGAATGGGGTGGTATGTTAGTTGACCATGATAAAATGTACCGAGGTGAACTTAAGGAGATCCATCATTACTCTCTAACGGTAGTCATTAAAACAGAGAAAGGAAAATGTATTAAATTACCAGCAATCCAGTGAGGCTTCCTTTGAATGATTAAAATTTACTCATTAAAAGTTTTTGGTGCCTGTTTGTTTAAGAGTTTGACACCAGGAAATGAAATCCCTTAGCCTTCCCTGATATCAAAAGGGGATGAATATACAAGACCTTTATTGTTGAATGCAATACATAAGAGGTAGTGTTTCCAGGTTTGGATCAGGAAAAAAGGAAATCTCTAGGTTTTCAGAAAGGTTTTAATAAAGTGCTTAAAAACAATAGTTTATGAAGCAAGTCTTCTAAACTAGGGTGGAGTGGGAGGTTCAAAGAGACTTCAAATTTGATGTGCCTAGCTATATATGGTACAGTCAGTTTAAGGGACTGACTGTGTGTTAACTGCCTTGAAAGGAAAAGGTTAGGTTAGTTGGGAGATGAAGTTGGAAAAAAGGAAGAGGTATCAGCGCTGCTGACAGAGAGTCAACACAGTAGTCTCGAACTAAAATGGGCATTCCACAGGGAGACAGAGTCAATTTCAGGACCAAATGACTCAGAAGAACATTTGAATTATATGATGTCAAGCAATCAAATTGTCAAGACAAGTAGTTTATGGATTACACTGAAATAGACTAAAATATCTTTGGATGTACTCATTACTCAGAGCTATTTGACCTTGCAGCCACCAGGAATTGGCATTACCAAAGCAATGTAAGGGGATATAAACTTTATAAGCTTTGTGTTCTGCTGCATTCAGTTAGCACTAGGTTTTACTTTTTGCTCATTCATGGGATGTGGGCTTCACTGATAAAGCAAGTATTTATTATCCATCTGTAATTGTCCTCGCTGCTGATACCCTATAGGAGCTCCTGGTTGCCCAGTTTTGAGTTGCCAGATCAGTCATTGTGATACTTCTCTGCTAGCTGGAGGATTACTAATTCTGTTAGGTAATAGCATTTGTTCAAGTACCCTGTGTGTTTATTAAACATTTGCTTTAATTTGTGGTTAATCAAATGTCCTAAAATGCAGTCTTGTTCACCAATTCCTTCTTTGGTGATTTTGGCAAGAATCAGTTAATTCATTTGCATCAGTTTGGTCTTTTAATAAGTGGTTAGATTTTAAAACTGTTGCCATAGTTTATAAAAACACAAAAAATATAAACAGGAATAGGCCATTCAGCCCCTCAAACTTCCTCTGCCGTACAATAAGGTCTTGGAACTTCTGTCCCAACATTGCCAAAGTATTCTTTAATTTTGTATGTACACAAAACCTATTAATCTCAGTATTCAGGATAATCAATGACTGAGCTCCCACAGTCTCCAGGAATAGGCAATTCCAAAGATTCACAATGCTCTGAAGAATTTTTTCCTTGTCTCAGTCCTATCTGGCCAATCCCTTATTCTGAGTCAATGACACCTACAACTGGCGTCTCCATCAGGGGAAATAGTCCCACATTAGGTCCTCCAAGAATTTTATATATTTAAATGAGATTATTTCATATCCTTCTAAAGTCTAGAGAATGTAAACCTATTCAACTCAATCTGTTCTCACTGTACCGTCCCTCATCCCAGGTTAATTTTGACCAGTTAGTAGGTTTAATTTGTTTCAATTTTGGGTATTGAATAGAATCTGAAAAAAACAGCAAACTTTCAACCAATTTTTTGATGAAGAGTTAAGATGAAATTGTTAAAGAATTGTCTGATGGACTTTGATGAGAATCTCTTAAGGAGAAGTGTTTATTTGATTGCAGCAACCAGGAAAAGTCATGCTTTTTCAGTTTCTTTCCCCCTGTGATTTTTTTTAACCATATTAAGATAGAAAACATTTATAATAGAAAAATATCACACAAATTCTTAGCTTCTATGCATATTTCAGCAACCTTCATGCCTGTACAAATCCTCTCAGAAATAATAAATATTTATTTCAGAACCAACTTTCTTTCAATAAGAAACATAAATGCTTATTACAAGCCTGTCAAGGGATGGGTAGGAGGCACACCCGTATGTTCAATTTTCATTATAGATTTTCTCAGCAGATATTTTAGTAATTTAGTGCTGCCCAGATCTGATGTTGCATTATCAAAGGGGACAAAAATGGATCCAGTCACTATGTACAACCTCATCATAAATTTATAATTATTTCCTTTGTTTTCGCAAAAGTATAAAAGAATGGGTTTATGATTTAATTTAAAGTATAGATCAGAATAATTCTTAACCCAACCTTCTGATGACTCTGCACTTGTAGTGTTCCATCTTCTTGTACTGTTGTTGTCTGACACACTGACTACTCCCTTGCAAAGGCTGAAGGTTAACTCTCTGATATTGCCTCCTACATTCCCCAGGACCATCAAAAGTCAAGCCATTATTGTTCAAATGGTCACTAGCCCCATCTCTTCTGGAGATCTACCCTCCATAGCCTCCAATCTCTTGTTCCCCTGATCCTGAACAGCCAAATTCTGCCTTGTTCCCAGGATCCACAAATAAGACTGTCCTAGTAGACCAATATTTCCAGCCCACTTCTGCCACAGTTCAATTATGACAATTTTCCTCTCCTTGTCCAGTCTCTTCCCATCTACATCGTGACTCCCTCCAATAAGTTCAGTCACTTTAACAGTTTCCAGTTTCGTGGCCTTAAGTTTCCTTTTCACCAAAGACACCCAATTGCTCAACATTTCCTCTCTTCCCTGGAAGGTCAGAGACACAACTTCCTTAAAAGTAGGTCCATCACGACTTCATCCTTGACCTTCCTCCTTCAGTGCTTCTTACTTTAAACAACTCCTCCTTCAAATCCACTCACTTGCTCCAAATCAGACATTGTAATGGATACCTGCAGGGATACTCACCATGCCTGCTTTTCATGGGACATGTGGAGCATCCCTTGTTCTGATTCGGGGCACTCCCATTCTCTTAAAATGGTCCATTGATGACTATAACATTATTGCCCCTGCCCTTGCCCCAATCTTTAAAAGTTCATAAACATTAGATTCCAACTTCCACCCTTTCCTCACCTTCACATGGTGTCTCTTCCCATTCCTTCCCTGATTTCTCTGTGTTCATTTCTGGGGATCTGTTGTCAGCCAATATTTACTATAAGCCATTGACTCCCGTAGTTACCTTGACAATATTTATTCATATACATGTACAGGCTGTATTCAAATTTCCCAGTTTCTCAGTCTTCATTACATTTGTTTGGTTAATGGAATTGAGTCTGTACATGAAGCAGGGTGTGAATAAGTATAACTATATTTTATGTTAACTATATATTTTTCTTTTATCCTCTAGGCAATAACTCATAGAGGCCTTGATAATGTTCATTCTATTCCATGCACTTCTACATTCACATTTTCTCCTCTAGGGTGACTCTTTGGTCTGAACTACATTGGGGAGACCTAACGCAGACTAGGTGGCTGATCTACAGGACACCTCGTTCAGTTTGCAAACATGAGCCGAGCTAAAATTGCCTGACATTTCAATTTTCCATCTTGCCCACACGTTGTCATTTCTGTTCTTTGATCTGTCACATTGTTCCAAGCTCCTCATCTTCCGACAAGGCATCTGATAGCTTTTGGCTCAATGTTGAGTTCAAACAATTTTAGATAGTAATCTCTGCCCCATATTGCGTTGTGTTTCTATGGTTGTATGTCTTTCCCGTTTTTTTAAAATTTGCTTTCCAACCACAGATTTTCCAGAATATTCCTATTCATATTTTTCCCAGCACTAATGAAAGGCCAGTGAAACATTAAGTATATTTCTCTCCTCTGGGATACTGCCAGGCCCTTTGAATATTAAGTATTTTGTTTTGTTCGTAATTCTGATGACTGAAACTGTTTAATGTTAAGGAAAAGAAGTAGTATTGATAGAACATCTTTCACATCCTCAAAATGTCTTTAACGCTTTCCAGTAAACCAATTTTGAAGTCTAGTCAGAATTGTCATTGGCTGTAACTTGAGACAGCCTAAAATTGTGAAAGATGCTATTTAAAAGCAAGTTGCAGGGCTGGATGAACACAGCAGGTCAAGCAGCATCATAGGAGCAGAGAGGCTGACGTTTTGGGCCTTGACCCTTCATCAGAAAAGGGGGAGGGGAAGGGGGTTCTGAAATAAATAGGGAGAGAGTGGGAGGCGGATAGAAGAGGGATAGAGGAGAGGATAGGTGGAGAGGAAACAAATAGGTCGAAGAGGCGGGGATGGGGCCAGGAAAGGTGAGTGTAGGTGGGGAGGGGATAGGTCAGAGCAGGGAGGACGGACAGGTCAAGGGGGCGGGATGAGGTTAGTCGGTAGGAGATGGAGGTGCGGCTTGAGGTGGGAGGAGGGGTTAGGTGGGAGGAAGAACAGGTTAGGGAGGCAGGGACGAGCTGGACTGGTTTTGGGATGCGGTAGGGGGAGGGGAGATTTTGAAACTTGTGAAATCCACATTGATACCATTGGGCTGCAGGGTTCCCAAGCGGAATATGAGTTGCTGTTCCTGCAACCTTCGGGTGGCATCGTTGTGGCACTGCAGGAGGCCCAGGATGGACATGTCGTCTGAGGAATGGGAGGGGGAGTTGAAATGGTTCGCGACTGGGAGGTGCAGTTGTTTATTGCGAACCGAACGTAGGTGTTCTGCAAAGCGGTCCCCGAGCCTCCGCTTGATTTCCCCGATGTAGAGGAAGCCACACCGGGTACAGCGGATGCAGTATACCACATTGGCAGATGTGCAGGTGAACATCTGCTTGATGATGAAAGTCTTCTTGGGGCCTGGGATGGGGGTGAGGGAGGAGGTATGGGGGCAGGTGTAGCACTTCCTGCGGTTGCAGGGAAAAGTGCCGGGTGTGGTGTTGCTGGAGGGGAGTGTGGAGCGGACAAGGGAGTCACGGAGAGAGTGTTCCCTCCGGAAAGCAGATAGGGGTGGGGAGGGAAAAATGTCTTTGGTGGTGGGGTCGGATTGCAGATGGCGGAAGTGTTAAAAGCAAGTATTTCTTTTATTTCCTCATCCGAGCCTTTGTTATCTGAGTATGGTGCTCATTGTACATGTTTCTTTGTACTTTAGTTACACTTTAGGGTGTATTTGTACAATAGCTTCTCATGTAAGTCTGATGGTTGTCTTTTTTCTGCCAGACAATCCTCTATTTAATATTGATCAGCTGAAATGTCGCACGCAAAGAATTTGGCTTATACAAAATTATATGTATATATGGAGCTGTACTCTTAATTTAAGTCTCATTCTGGTGAATTTGCACTGAAACCCCTCCAGCATCAATATATCCGCCTGAAGCATGGTGGTCACAACTGAACACTGTACTCCATATGGGGTCTGCAATTCCATCCGAAGCTTGTGAATCCGTTGAAAATCCTTTTGTATTTTGCACCTATAGTTCTTTCAGTTCTAAAGTCCAGATCACTTACATGGATGGTAAATAAGAACAGACCTAGTAGAATTTTTCACCACATCATTGCTGTCTCAGAAACTTCCTTTTACTCCTACACGTTGCTTTCTACTCCTCAACCAACCCTCGAACCATTTGGCAGTAATTTCACAAACCAATATCTTTGTCAATAGTCTCCTGTGCGGGACCTTTATCAAATGCTTTATGGAAATCCATACAAATCACACCCATTGCAATTTCTTTATCTATCCTTTCTGTTATTTTTTCAAAATATTCTGTAAATTTGCTGAACTAGAATGTGCCCTTTGAGGGACTCAGCTGACATTCTCATTGAGCAGTTGATACTTAAAGCTTTTACAATTACATACTTTATTAATTTATCTAATATTTTACCCAAGAACTGAAGTGATATTACTTGAACTATATATCCTAGAGTCTCTCAGTCGCTATTTTTAAAGAAAATGTTTGCATTTGTTGGTCTCCTGCACAATGTCCTCCCCACAGGTCATTCCAACATTTTACTCACAGTTCCTCTAGGTCTTCAGATGAGGTGCTCTTAGTGCAAAATAACAACAACGTTAACTTGTGTAACTCTTATTTCTTACATTCTTATTCCATGACAAAGTCTCCAGTACACCTAAGAGTTTCTGGCTTAAAGGCATGAGTCCTACCTACTAAACCAGGACTGACACTTAGTGGAATTTCAGAGGCTAGGCGCTAAGTAGAAACAGCTGAAACTTAGTTCTCCAGAAGCTTTCACTGGGACTTGGCTCAAGCTTTCACATTGCACTGTTACTGATGTAGCTGAGAACTCCTAGCAGAGTCCATCTGCAGATGTAACAGCTATCACAGACACTAACACTGAATTAGACAGTGTAGCAACTAACAGAGTTATACTTAGATTTGACAAACAAGGTGAAAGTTGAGAGTAATGATACAGTCTCTCACATTTTGTGTTCAATGTAGAGCAGCCCAGAGACTACAAAGATAATGCCAGATACACACATACTCACAGATACAAACACAGACACCAATTCAACCCATTCAAAGAGACACCAATCCAAAGACACCTACTTGCAGCCAGAGACACTTGCTTTGTAGACACAAATACTTGTGCATATATAATAAACAAATTAGGAGCAGCAGGAGGCCATTCACACCTGGGAGCCTGCTCCATCTTTTGATAAGATTGTGGCTGATTAGATTGTAACTTCAACTCCACTTTTCTCCTGTCCCCAGTAACCAGTCTTAGTCATTAGACATGCACATAGATAAATATTCAGTGACAACCCTCTGGTCCTAAACTCTCCTATTGGGGTACCTACAATAATCAGGACACAAACAGGAGCACTGTTTTATTATTTAGTGAATGCCAAACAAGAGACCACCTCCTCATTTGTTGAGCTTAATGTGATTAGTTTGTCACTTAGTCTGTAGATGGGATATTACATGCAGTACTGGAGCATCCAGGTATTGGAGCACTGAGAGATGGGGTAACCACAGACAGGAGATCCAGTGACAGGGCGATCCAGACAAGATCACCCATGTCCTGAAGAAAAGGGCATAAGACATCAACACTGTTTCCCTCTCCACAGATATGCAAAGCTTTTGAGCTCATTCTGGTTTTTTCTGTCAGCTACGCTCAGTTTTCTGCAGAGGGAGGAATAGAAGAATGTAGTGATAGTGAGATGAGTGGATGGAGGGAGGGTGGAATAATGCAGATTTGGAGGGATGGATGGATGGATAGATGAAGGGATGTTGAGAGGGGTCCAAGGGGGAGTGGGACTGTGGAGGAAACAGAGAGAGAGAGAAAGGCATGGAAACAGACCCTTCGGTCCAACTTGTCCATGACGAACAGATATCCTTAATGAATCTAGTCAAATTTGCTAGCATTTGGCCCATATCCTTCTAAATCCTTCCTATTCATATACCCACCAAGATGCCTTATAAATGTTGTAACTGTACCAATGTCCACCACTTCCTCTGGTAGCTCATTCCCTACACAAATCACCCTCTGCGTGAAGAAGTTGCCCCTTAGATCCCTTTTAAATCTTTCCCTTCTCAACTTAAACCTATGGACTCCCCTACTCTGGGGTAAAGACCCTATCCATGCCCCTTATGATTTTATAAACTACTATAAGGTCACTCCTCAGCCTCTGACACTCCAGGGAAAATAGCCCCAGCATATTCAGACTCTCCCTATAGCTCAAACCCTCCAACCCTGGAAACACCCTTGTAAATCTTTTCTGAACCCTTTCAAGTTTCACAACATCCTTCCTATAGCAGGGAGACCAGAACTGAATGCAGTATTCCAAAAGTGGCCTAACCAATGTCCTGTACAGCCTCAATGTGACCTCCCAACTGCGATACTCATAGAATCCCTACAGTGTGGAAACAGGCCATTCAGCCGATCGAGTCCACACTGACCCTTTGAACAGCATCCCACCTAGACACACCCCGTTACCCTTTTCCTGTAACCCTGCATTTCCCATGGCTCATCCCTGGACACCATGGGGTAATTTAGCATGGTCAATCTACATAAACTGCACATCTTTGAACTGTGGGAGGAAACCAGAGCACCTAGAGGAAACCCACACAGACACAGGGAGAATGTGCAAACCCCCAACAGACAGTCTCCGGAGGGTGTGATCAAACCCAGGTCCCTGGCGCTGTGAGGCAGTAGTGCTAACCACTGAGTCACCATGCTGCCCTGGCACTGACCAATAAAGGCAAGCATATCAAATACCTTCTACACTATCCTACCTACCTGTGACTCCACTTTCAACGAAATATGGACCTGCACTCCAAGGTCAAATACAAAATGTTTGAAAGCAATGGAGAAAACAGTGACACACTTCTAGAGATCTTTGACAAATGTAACAATCAGAAGGATCTACATTTATTTATTCCTTTTCAGGATCCCCAGATGTCTCAGAGTGTTTGACAGTCAGAGAAGGATTTTTGAGGTGTTGTTTCTGCTGCAGATGCAGATGGAGGCAGAGGCAGACCTGGGTTGATAGAGAAATTGAAAGAGAATGAGAAAGCGGCTGATTAATAGGTTCAGAGAGAAACAGATTAATGGCTTCATTGTTTAGACCATAAGGCCTAGGAGCAAAAGTAGCCATTTAGTCCATTGAGTCTCCTCTGCTATTCAATAAAATCTTGGTTCATCTGATAATCTTTAACTCCATTTTCCTCATGTATCTCCATAATCCTTGATTCCCTTACTGATTAACAATCTATCTTGGCCTTGAATATAACTAATGACTCTGACCCTGCCTCAACAACCCTCCACAGGAAAGAATTTCACATTTCACTACCTTCTGAGACAAAAAGAAAATCCTCCTCTTTGTCTGAAATGGGCAAACCACTACTTTGATAATATGCTCTCTGGTCCTAGACTCTCCCACATGGAGAAATCATTCTGCATCTACCCTGAGAGGCTCTATGTTTCAATAAGATCTCCTCTCCTTCTTCTAAATTCCAATGAGTACAGGTCCAAACTATTCGATCTGTTTCATAATTAAAAGTAGATACGGATAAAGAAATAGACTGATGGACAGATAGGAGCAAATATTGATAACGGGCAAATAGACAAAGATAGGCAGTGAGAAAGACAGAGATAAACAATGAGGGGCCAGACAGACAGAGAGAGAGAGAAACAGTGAGACAGATAAAGAGAAAGAGACAGTGAGAGAGACGGAGGTAGACAGTGAGAGGGGTAGACACAGACACGGAGAGAGAGAGACAAGGAGGATGAGATTGAGAGGGGCAAATAGACACACAGAGAGGCAGACAGAGCTGGACAGATGGTAAAGAAATGGACAGAGGCAGGTAGAAAAAGAGATTGCGAGAGAGAGAGAGATGGTAAAGTAAAGTTATTGACAGATAGGTGGGCAGATATACAGATATATTTAAGATCGAGCCAGATGTGAGAAAACGGTGTGCCGTATAACAGAGATTCGTGTTGCGCCCTGTCCATTACCGGGTTCCCTAAATGAGGTTCTCACCAGTGGCTCTGGGGGAACGCTGAGTTACAGCCGGATACTCTCCCTGAAGGGTATTGACCTGAAGCTTCACATGTGGAGCAGAACTACAGCAATGTGACAGCCAATGCCACCCCCCACATCCATCAGCACCCCCCCACCCACCTACACACACACACACCGGGCTAGGGGATATCTACAAAGGCGTTGAGACTTCGTGTGTGAAAGAGACTCCGAGTTCGCAGTACAAACCTCCCGCTGCATTCTCTCTCCAAATCCAAGGAACGTGCTGGATGGGGTTACCGTGCTGCTTTCTCAGCAGATTTTGTATAAATTTCAAACTCACCCAAAACACCAGAAACTCATGCAAAAACACATTGACACCGACCGTTAAAAACAGAACAAATCAGCCTAAAATGAACAGTGCACCAGTCATACTGAGTTGAATGGCAGCGTGAGACTGGAAGCGATGACAGTTCAGCCTGGAAACAGACTCGAGCAAGAAGCAAGGAGCTACCGCCTTTGCTGTTGGTATTTACCTGTCCGTTCGGCACTCTGTTTGCCGCTGGATGCTGCCCCGCAGTACAGCATGAAGAGTCCTACCGTCAGTGTCCTCAGATACATCTGTGCAGCCAGCTCCAGCTAAAGCGCCCTGTGACCAGGATCTTCCCAATGAAGCCCACTGCCACTCAGGGCTGGGTGGGAGACAAGATCCCGGGGGAAGAGATGAGCTGGAGGCTGATTGGCGGCTGCGAGTGGTTTCAGGAATCCCACTTCTCTCACCGATCTGGAGAGAGCAAACTCAACAACAGACACATTGCTGAAAACTCTCCTCCAGACCTTTCCTGGAGCGTGACAACGCTGGGTTAACCCTTTGGGACCCGGGGAGGCTCCACGGGTGCCCAGTTCAAAACTGGTGCAAACCTTTTACCCCTCTGGGGTAATGTCCTCACCTTCCAATAGTGATTACCAACATGGGAGGAAACTGCAAGAAGATCATGGCTGGTCTGATTACTGCACATTTCCTTCTACCCCCAACAATCTTCTTCTCCACCTTGCTTATCCAGATCTCTGCATTAAAAAGAGAATCGACCTATTTCTGCCTTAAAAATATTCTAATATCTCTGCTTTCACTGCCTTTGGAGGAAGACAGTTCCAAAGATTCATCAGCTTCTGTGTGAAAAGAATCTCACTTCTGTCTAGTGCCATAAGACCATAAGACATAGACATAGTAGCAGAAATTAGGCCATTTGGTCCATCGAGTCTGCTCTGCCATTCAATCATGGCTGATAAGTTTCTCAACCCCATTCTCCTGCTTTCTCCCCATAACCCTTGATCTCCTTGATAATCAAGAACCTATCTATCTCCGTCTTAAATGTACTCAATGACCTGGCCTCCACAGCCTTCTGTGGCAGTGAATTCCATAGATTCACCACTCTCTGGCTGAAGAAGTTTCTCCTTACCTCAGTTCTAAAAGGTCTTCCCTTTACTCTAAGGCTGTGCCCTCGGGTCCTATTCTCTCCTCCCAATGGAAACATCCTCCCAACATCCACTTTGTCCAGGCTATTCAGTATTCTGAAAGTTTCAATTAGATCCCCCCTCAGCCTTCTAAACTCCAATGAGTATAGTCCCAGAGTCCTCAAATGTTCCTCATATGTTAAGCTTTCTATTCCTGGGACCATTCTCGTGAACCTCCTCTGAACCTGCTCCAGGGCCAGTACATCCTTCCTGAGATATGGAGCCCAAAACTTCCCACAATACTCCGAATGTGGCCTGACCAGAGCCTCATAAAGCCTCAGTAGTACATCCCTGCTTTTATATTCAAGTCCTCTCAAAATAAATGCCAACATTGCATTTGCCTTCCTGACTACTGACTCAACCTGCAATTTACCTTGAGAGAATCCCGAACTAGAACTCCCAAGTCTCTTTGCATTTCAGACTTCTGAATTTTCTCCCCATTTAGAAAATAGTCCATGCTTTTATTCTTCTTACCAAAGTGCATGACCTCACACTTTTCTGCGTTGTACCCCACCTGCCACTTCTTTGCCCACTCTCCTAACCTGTCCAAATCCTTCTGCAGCCTCCCTACCTCCTCAATACTACCTGTCCCTCCACCTATCTATGTATCAGCTGCAAACGTAGCCAGAATGCCCACAGTTCCTTCATCTAGATCATTAATGTACAAAGTGAAAGATTGTGGTCCCAGCCTCTGACTCTTTTGAATTTTTGGGATTTTACTCGTGTCTTCCACCATGAAGACTGACGCGAAGTAATTCAGGTCCTCAGCCATTTCCTTGTTCCCCACTATTATCTCTCCAGTGTCATTTTCCAGTGGTCCAAAGTCCACTTTTGCCTCTTTTTTGCCCTTTATATACCTGAAGAAACTCTTACAGTCTTCATTTATATTATTGGCTAGCTTACCCTCATATTTAATCTTCTCCCTCCTTACTTCTTTTTTTGTTGCCCTCTGTTGGTCTTTGTAAGCTTCCCAATCCTCTGGCTTCCCACTGCCCTTCGCCATATTATATGCTTTCTCTTTTGCTTTTATGCTATCCCTGACTTCCTTAGTCAGCCATGGTTGCCTCATCCTCCCTATACCATGCTTCTTTTTCCTAGGGATGATTCCTTAATTTTAAACTGACCCCTAGTTCTAGATTCTCCCACAGGTAGAAGCGTCCTCTCCACATGCACCCTGCCAAGACCCCTCAGGGTTTTACGTTTCCGTCAAGTCGCGTCTCACTCTTCCAGACGATACAAGCCCAGCTTGTCTGACCTTTCCTCACATAAAAACCTGCCCATTCCAGGTATTAGTCTAGTAACTATTTCTGAACTATCTCCAACACATTTTCATCTTTCCTTAAATAAGGAAATCAATACTGCACATTGTACTCCAGATTCGGTCTAAAGATTATACCTGAAGTATAACCTTCCTGCTTTTGTATTGAATTTCAATTATATTTTACCAGCTTTCCTAATCACTTGTTGCACCTGCATAATAACTATTTTTTGGGATAATCCAAGAACTCCAGCACTGTGTGCTCCAACCTCTCCCTGATGAGGAACCATGATTTGAGAGAAGGTTCAGAGCTGGAATTATCTTCAGTTATTCTGAATAGATCATCTGGAATGGGATCAGCACAGACCAGAATAGCATCAATAGTCTGGAATAGGAACAACTCAGTCCAGATGTGATTAGCTCAGTCTAGAATGGGTTAAACTCAGTTCAGATGGGGGTCAACTCTGACCAGAATAGGATCAACACATCCGTACTGGGAACATCCCAGATCAGATTTGGATCAATGCACTACAAAATGGAATTCAGTTATTCCGGAATGGGGTTACCTCAGCACAAAAATGGGATTGGTTCAGTGTGGAATGGGACTGATATTTCTAATATGTTCAACTCATTCCAGAATAGGATCAATTCATTCTGGAATGTGATCGGTTCAGTCTAGAATGGATTTCACTCAGCCCAGAATAGGTACAACTTTGTCCAGCGTGGGATCAACTTTAGCATGGAACAAGACCAACTAAGTCTGGAAAGAAATGAACTCTGTCCAGAATGAGGTCAGCTCAGTTGGGACTGGGATCAACTCTGTCCAGATCATGATCAGCTGAGTCTGCAATGGAATTTGCTCTGTCTGGAAAGAGTTAAACTCAGTCCACAATGGGATCAATACTGTCTAGATTGGGATTACCTCAATCCAGATTGGTGTCAATTCACTCCGGAATGTAATCAACTCAACCCAAAATGGGACCATTTCAGTCTGGAATAGGATTCACTTAGTAGAATGACCACAAGTCCAGAAAACATAGAAGCAGAAGTAGGCTATTTGGTCCTTGCCTCAGGTCTGCCATTTAATGAAATCTTAGTTGATCAGATAATCCTCAACTCCACTTTCCCCATAACCTTCAATTCCATTCCTGATTAAAAATCTGTCTATCTCAGCCTTGAATGTACTTAATGACCCAGCTTCAAACAGCCCTCTGCAGTAAAGTTTTCCACAAATTCACTACTCTCTGAGAGAAGAAATTTCCCCTCATTTCTGTCTTAAATGGGTGACCCCTGATTCTGAGATTATGCCCTCTGGTCTTAGACAGTCCTACAGCGGGAAACAACTTTCCCACATCAACTTTCCACAAGTTTTCAAAAAATCTTGTATGTTTCAATAATGTTGCCTCTCATTCATCTAAATTCTAATGAGTAAATCAAACCTACTCAACCTCTCCTCATAAAAAATCCCTTTCATACCCAGGATCAACCAAGTGAACCTTCTCTGTACTGACTCCAATGCCAACATATCATTCCTCAGATAAAGGGACTAAAATTGTTTACAATGTTATTGGTGTGGTCTAACTGGTGCCTTGTATAGTTTTAGCAAGACTTCCCAATTTTTCTACTCCACTCCCTTTGCAATAATATTCCAACATTCTATTTGTCTTTGTTATTACCTGCTGAACTTGGATGCTGCTTGGATGCTTGCCTGAGGGCTCTGAAATCCTTCTGTGCTGCAGCATTGTGTAGTCTTTCACCATTTAAATAATATCCAAACCCTCTATTCATCCTGCCAAAGTGCATAACCTCATATTTTCCAATATTATATACACACAGATATAACAAATTATTGTGCCCCAGCACTGGTTCATGTGGCACTCCACCAGTTACAGGTTGCCATCCTGAAAATACCATCTTTAACCCAAATATCTGTCTTCTATTAGTTAGCCAATCCTCTATCCATGCTAATATATTCCTCCTAACACCATGGACTCTTAGGAACATAGGATCAGGAGTAGGCCATTCAGTCCCTCAAGCTTGTTCCACCATTCAATGAGATTATGGCTGATCTGTGGCTTAATTCCATATACCTGCTTTTGGGCCATATTCCTTAATACCTTCGCTGAACAAAAAATTATCAGTCTTAGATTTAACATTAACAACTGACCCAGCATCCAATGCCATTTGTGGAAAAGAGTTCCAAACATCTACCACCCTTTGTGTGTAGAAGTACTTCCTAACATCTCTCCTGAATGGTCTGGCTCCAATTCTCAGACTATAGCCCCTAGTTCTAAAAACAGTGGAAATCTTCACCTACTTTGTCTTTTCCTGCTAATATCTTGAAGATTTTTTATCAGATCACCCTTAGCCTTCTAAATTCTAGAGAAAACAAGCTTAATTTGTGTAAACCCTCTTCATAATGTAACTCCTGAAGTACAGATATCATTCTTGTAATCCTATGTTGTACTCCCTCCAAAGCCAATATACCCTAAGGTGCAGTGCCCAGATTTGCTCACAGTACTCCAAGTCGGGCCCAATCAGGGTTTTGTATAACTGCAGTGTAACTTCTGCATCTTTGGACACCAGTGTCTAGATATAAAGGCCAGCATTCCATTAGCTTTCTTGATTATTTTTTGCACTTGGCTGTGACATTTTAAAAATCTTTGCACCTGAGCTCCCAAGTTTCTTTGACATCCACTAAATTTAACTTCATACTGTCTAGAAAGTACCCTGATCTATCTTTTCTTGGTCCAAAATGGATAATCTCACATTTTCTTACATTGAAATCTTATTAAGTATACATATGGTACCATATCAAATGCCTTTTGGAAACTCAAATATATTACATCCACTGGTTCCCCTTTATCTATCCAAATTGTTCAAAGATTTCTGCTAAATTTGTCAGATATGATTTCCCTTTCACAAAGCCATGCTGACTCTGTTTGATCATCTTATATGTGTTAAATGCTCTGTTACAACATTCTTTATAATAGTCTCTAATATTTTCCCAATAACAGATGACCAGTCTGGAAAATGATTATATCAGTGTGGAATGGAATTAGTTTAGCCTGAAATAGGATCAATAGTCCAGGATGAAACCAGGTCAGTCCAGAAAGACTTTAACGTAGTCTGGAAGGGGGTCAACTCAATCAGTAATGGGATCAGCTCAATCAGTAATGGGATCAACTCAGTCTGGAATGGGATCGACACAGTTTGGAATGGAATTGACACAGTTTCAAATGGGATTGACACAGTTTGGAATGGGACCAGCTCAGTCTGGGAAGTGATAAGCGAGTCCAAAATGGGATCAGCTCTGCATGGAATGTGATCAGGTCAGTCCACAATGAGATCAACTCAGTTTGGAATGGGATTGGGTCAGTCTGGAATATGATGAATTTGCCAGAATGGGATCAATTCAGTCCAGAATGGGTCAGCTCAGTCCAGAATAGGATTAGCTCAGACCAGAATGGGATCAGATCAATCTGGAATAAGTTCAGCCCAGTTCAGAAATTTGCACAATTCAGAGTGAAAGCAGCACAGTTCAGAGTGATGTTGTATGTAACACAATAACAACATACATTTGCATACAGGAGGGTCGATTAGCTCCATTGGTTAAATAGATACTGTATGGTGTAGCTATCATACTAATAATGATTTGTTGATCAATCAAAATGATGTGTAGTCCTTGAATCTCACTTCAAAAGCATTAAATTATACTTATTATCACACAGTCAGTAACCATTAACTGGTGCAGTTTCCATGATAACAACTCTACTAATCAGAATCCATTTGCTAACTAAGGAACACTCTCCTCTCATAAATATTCTTTCCCTTTATTTTAATATTTCTTGCGAATTGTCCTGATAAGTATAAGACAAAAAAGCCTCAACAAAATGTGTCTTTTTTTCAGCAATACTCAAGTTCTGTATTACTAAGCAACTAGCTGTGTACTTACTGTTCTTGCTCAGAAGCAATAAACATTTTTGAAAGTCTCAGATCTCGGTCACTTATTATATACCCAGATATAATTTTGCTTAAATCAGGACTTTTGCAGAGTATTCCATTGGCAGAAGTTTATTAACTGTCCAGCAAACCAAAACTCATTAAAAGGTCTAGTTACTGCCAAGGATTACATACCATCATGGCTTTGGAATCAGAACAGATACAATGGCATGTCAACATATGTTTTACACTGAAAGATACTGTCAGTCAAATCTACAGCTCAAATAAGTAGCTCATAACTCTTACGGTGTACCAATGAACACCATGGTACGAATGAGGAAACCTTTTGTCACTAAATTCTGTCACCAGTCACATTGGTGACAAACAGCCTTCTTCTCTACACTGTTATAATTCTATGGTTGATGGCAGTTGTCTGATTAAAGGTTCTAACCAATCAGAGAAAATCCTTCAACAAAAGCAAAATGTTGCCAATGTCGGAATTTTGAAATACAAACAGAGAATGCTGAAAATATTCAACAGGCCAGGCAGCATCTGTGAAAACAGGTTTGTCGATTCAGATCACTCACTTTCAAATGGTCATTGATTTGAATCATTAACTCTGCTTTTCTCTCTACAGATGCTGCCTGACCTGCTGAATATTTGCAACATTTACTGTTTTTATTTCAGAGTAACTTCTTTCCATTCCAAAGAGACTTCAGCACACAAGCTTCAGGAGCAATGATGCCCAGGTTTACTAATGTCCTTCTGGGGAGAAAATCTGCCATCCCTGTCTAGTGTGGCTTACATGTGACTCCAGACACACAGCGATATGGTAGACTCTTAATTATCCTCTGGGCAAGTAGGGTTGGACAATAAATGCTGTCCCAGCTAAGGCTCCCCACATCCCATAAACAAATTTTTGAAAAGCTAGAAAAAGTGCTTTTTTCACCCAATGTAGAAGCTCAGGAATACCTTCCAGAATGTTGAGATGGTATTTTTAAATTGTTGTAATCCTGTTGCAATTCTTGTAAGAGTAAAAGAAATTACACATTTTTGTGAGTTGCAGGAAATTATTGCTGAAGTGTCCCGTGTGGAAATTAACAAAGTAATTTGGAAAGTTAAATGGTGATTTTTGCCTTTGTTTATTACTGAATTGGTAACAAGGAGTTAAAATAACAACAGCCTAATTATAGATACATAAACAGTGGCTGAATGGAATTATAAATTTCAAATTCAATAATTTGGGACTACTATTATCCAATTACAATTGTGAGAATGTGTGTCTAGCGTGCATCTAAGTGTGTGCGCGTGAATGTATGCATATCAATACGTATGAGAATGTATTTATATGTCAGAGTGTACGGGAGTCTGGATACATTCTTGAGTACATGTGACTGAATGACTGTGTTATGGGCATGTGTTTATTTATCTATTGTCTCAGGTCCAGGATGACCATCCTCCAACAACCACAAATGTCTTCTTTTGTGTTAGGTGTATTTCCAACCAGTAGAGAGTATTCCCCCAGTTCCCATTGACTCCACTTTGGAAAGACTCCTTAATGCCATACCTGATCAAATACAGCTTTGAGGTTAAGGGCAGTCACTCTCAAGGGCAGCAGATACATGGGAACACCACCAATTTCAAGTTCCCCTCCAAGCCACTCACAATCCTGACTTGGAAATACATCACCGTTCATTCACTGTCACTGGGTCAAAATTCTGGAAATCCCATCCAAATAACATTGTGGGTCTACCTACACGGACTTTAGTGGTTCCAGAAGGCAGCTCACCACCACCTTCTCAAAAGCAACTAGGACAATAAATTCTGGCCCAGCCATCCACACCTATGTCCCACAAGTGAATAAAAATAAATGAAAAAAGAAAGTTAAAATAGTATAAGGCTGACTATGGTGTATTGGAAAAATGCAATAAAAGATTCGATGGTGGACAGGCAATGGCTAATATTTAGATTAGATTTATTTATTTATCACATGTACTAAGTGTGGGAATATATAAGTACAGCAAAAAGTACACAAAGTCGCCATTCACTAGTGCCTATTTGGTTACAAAAACCAGAATTAAAAGATTTTAACTGAGCCAAAGGTAAGCAAGATAAAATGTCTAGATCTCAGAGTCCCCGGCCCCATCTCCACAATGATGCAGGCTAGGACAACCAGGAGGCTGCCGCTGCTGCCATGTGAAAGGCCCATTCCCTCTGTCTCACCACCCACTGCCCCCTCACCAGCCCCCGCTCTCACCAC
>NC_063350.1:4999389-4999603 GCF_021869965.1 Rhincodon typus
TCACCACCCACTGCCCCCTCACCAGCCCCGCTCTCACCACCCACTGCTCCCTCAATGTCCCCGCTTTCACCACCCACTGCCTTCTCACCGGCCCCACTCTCACCGCCCACTGCCCCCTCACCGGCCCCACTCTCACCGCCCACTGCCCCTTCACTGCCCACTGCCCCCTCACCACCCACTGCCCCCTCACCAGCCCCGCTCTCACCACCCACTG
>NC_063350.1:4999613-5075200 GCF_021869965.1 Rhincodon typus
CTCACCACCCACTGCCCCCTCACCAGCCCCGCTCTCACCACCCACTGTCCCCTCACCGGCCCTGCCCATCACCCCAATGCAAGAGATAAAGATTTGCAACAATCTTTAGTCAGAATTGTGGAGTGGATAATCTATCTCAACCTCTTCCAGAGGTCACCATCATCACAGGACCGAGCCTTTAGTCAATGTGATTCATACCACATGTCAATGGATGGATGCACTGGATCCTGCACAGACTGTGGGCTCAGACAGCATTCTGGCAATAGTAGTGAAGACGTGCTCCAGGACATTCTGCGTCCCTCGCTAAGCTGGTAGTACAGTTACAACACTGGCATCTACCCAACAATGTGGAAAATTGCCCAGCTATGTCCTATACACAAAATGTAGGAAAAACCTAACCTGGCCAATTACCACCTATTGGTCTCCTCTCAATCATCAGTAAAGTGATGGAAGTGTCGTCAACAGTGCTATCAAGCAGCACTTGCTTTGCAATAACCTTCTCAAGCATGCCCAGTTTGGTTCCACCATTCAACTCCTGAATTAATTACTGCCTTCATTCAAACATGGACAAAAACAATGAATTCCAGAGGTGAGGTAAGAATGACAGCCCTTGACATCAAGACCGCATTCAAAAACGATTGGCATCAAGGAGCCCTGTCAAAAATAGAATCAATGGGAATCAGGGGCAAACTTTCCACTGGTTGGAGTTATACCTGGCACATAGGAAGGTGGTTGTGTTGGTGGAGGTCAGTCATTTCAGCTCCAGGTCACCTCTGCAGGAGTTCCTCAGGGTAGTGTCCTAGACCCATCCATTTTCAGCTGCTTCATCAATGACCTTCCTTCCATCATAAGGTTAGAAGTGGGGATGTTCCCTAATGATTGCACAATGCTCAGCATCATTCGTGACTCCTCAGATACCAAAGCTATCCATGTCCAATATCTACGCTTGGGTTGAAAAGTGGCAAGTAACATTCACACCACAAAAAATGCCAAGCAAATGACCATTTCCAAAATGAGACAAACCAACCAAGCTTCCCTTGAATTTAGTGGCATTAGCATTACTGAATCCCTCATATCAATATCCTGGGATTTATCAATGACCAGAAACTGAACTGGACTAGCCATATATGTACAGTGGCTAGGAATCCTGCAGTGCCTATCTCACTTCCTGGCTCCCTAAAGCCTGTTCACAATCTACAAAACACAAGTCAGGAGTGTGATGGAATACTCCCCACTTGCTTGGATGAATGCAGCTCCAACAACATTCAAGTAGCTTGACACCATCCAGGATTAAGCAGCCCGCTTGATTGGCACCACATTCAAAAGGATTCGCTCCCTCTACCATTGATGCTCAGTAGCAGCAGTGTGTAATATCTACAAGATGCACTGCAGAAATTCACCAAAGATCCTCAGTCAGCACTTTCCAAACCCATGACCACTTTCATCTAAAAGGGCAGTAGATACATGGGAACACTGTCACCCGTATGTTCCTCCCCAAGCCACTCTCAAACCTGATTCGGATATATATCACCGTTCCTTCACGTTCAAGATAGATATCAATAGATTTCAGGAGACTAATGACATCAAAGGACATGGAGATAGTGTGGGAAATTAGCACTGAGGTTGATGATCAACCATGGTCTAATTGAATCACAGGGTAGGATTAGAGGGTTTGAATGACCTCCTGCTGTTCCCATGAGGCTCACATGTATCATCTAGTCAGCAATTCTGGCTGAAGATGGGTGCAAATAGGTCAATTTTGTTTTTTGCACCAAGATATAAGATCCTGAGCAGTCTTGGCAGATGTAAAGAGGGTGTATTTTCGTCTTTGAAAATCTTGAACTACGAGTCATTGTTTAAAAAATTATTTGCCCATTTAAATCCAAGGTGAGGTGGTTTTGTTTTCTCAAAGAAGGTTGTGAATCTTTAGAATGTTTCCTGAAAAGGTAGTACAAGCTGATCATGTGTGTATTTTTTAAGCAAGGGAATGAATGGTTGTCGGGGTAGGCAGGAATGTGGGCTTGAGGTTACAATCAGATCAGCCATTATCGTATTAAATGGAAGAGCAGGTTCAAAAGTCCAAATGAATCCCTTAGGACTCAATCAACTTGGTCAGTACTGGTGCCGTTAAGCCACTGTTTATGACGCATACTGAAGTTCCCATCCAGAACAGACTGGAAGAGTACTGATTCCTTAGTTCAGAAGGGAGTGATAGGCGGTTACCAGCAGGAGATTTCCTTGCCCCTTCTGACCTGATGACATGGGACTTCATGGCTTCAGAGTTAATGTTGAGGATACTCAGAGAAGCTCTGACTGTGTCACACTGGGCTGTGATCTCGGCTGGGTCTGTCTAGCCGATTGGACGGGACATACACAGAGATGGTGATGGTGGTGTCTGGGAAATGTCTGTAAGGTATGATTCCATGAGTATGACAATATCAGGCTGCTGTCTGACTAGTCTGTGGGACAGCTCTCCCCATTTTTGCACAAGCTCCCAAATGTAACTAAGGAGGACTCCGCAGGCCTGAGTGTATCATTACTGTTTCCAGTGTTTAGGCTGATGTCAAGTTTTATTCTTTATTAACTTTTCTGTAGCAGTTTGATATAAGTGAGTGGCTTGTTAGAGTCATTACAGGGAAGTCAAGAGTCAACAAAGAGAAAAGCAGTTAAGTCCCACGTTGTCATAGGTTGTGAGTCACATGTGGAATGGCAGATTTTCTTCCCTAAAGTGATGAACTAAATTGCTGTTAAAAGTTAATGGTAGTTATCATGAGACCAGGTTTATTAATTGAGTTCTGTTTCATTAGCTTTTGTGAAGTGACTTTAGCCATATCATTTTATCATAACATTCAAGGATATGGAGTAAGTGCACGAAATTGGGATTGGTGCATTTTTAGAAGGTAGTTATGTCAGTGCCAACTCGATGGGCTGAAGAGCCTTTTCTGTGCTGTCTGAATCGATGAATCTGCAAATATCCACACAGCATCAATCTTAGCCTCTGGATTAAGACATTACCATTTATCCACCACCTCTCTTTACTTTTTTAAATTCTCAAAAGTGTGCTGCTGTAATTACTTAATTGTTACTCACACCCCAAGGGTAAGGAAACACACAGCTGTCACATCATAAAACAAACTGATCATGGGCAGTAAGGACACACATATATTTCACATGTGACAATTTTGTTCTGAGTCTGATGTCATATAGAGCATGGACCAAGTAAGGCTAACAGATGTTCATCCCTATAAAACAGTACTGAGCATAAAAACAGAACAGAGATATTGAGAAGTCAAGGGAGGAAATTTCAGAGCTTAGGGTCTAAGCAGTAAGGCCAACAATAATGAAGAAAACTGGGGAATGTTAAAGAAGGCATCTGCACCCCCTCATTATGTCTGCTCCCTCCTCACTCCCTATGTTCTCTCTTCACTCCCTCTGCTCTCTCCTCACTCTCTCTGCCTCCTTCACTCCCTCTGTTCTCTCTTCACTTCCTCTGCATCCTTCACTCCCTCTGCTCTCTCTTCACTTCCTCTGCACCCTTCACTCCCCCTGCTCTCTCTTCACTTCCACTGCACCCTTCACTTCCTCTGCTCTCTTCACTTCCTCTGCCCCCTTCATTCCCTCTGCTCTTCACCCCCTCTGCTCTCTTCACTTCCTCTGCTCCCTCCTCACTCCCTCTGGCCCCTCTCTTGTGCTCATTTACTCCCTTTTCAGGTTTTGACCTTTTCACAGTAAATAATAGAGAACAGTACAAGATGGAAATGATCTAGTGAGGAAAAGACTGACAACACATTAAATGGAGGGGAGAGATCTGCAAATAAAACAGATGCATACTGGGCACAGATTTCACTGGCCTGGAGGTATGTGCGTCAGGAAGTACAGTAGCAGTCTCTGATTAATACAAACCTCAGCGGTTACAGTAACTCACACATATAAGCTCTCTTCAGGATCTGGTTCCATTCCACCAGTAGGGAAGAGCACTACAATCATTCTCAGCTGTTGTTAGGGCTGATAGCCTCCTCTTCCAACATCTTAAACAAATGTGACAATGTGTTGCTGATGCATTCCAAACCGAACCCCACTGCCTGGTTCTCGACCCTTAGCCCTGTACCTCCTTGGCTTCAATCATATTCATTTATTTCTCCAATGATACAAATGTTTGTGCCTCATCTGCTGTCAAGTCGCAAAATATGCTACAATCCAGCAATACCAAGAAATTCTTCTTTAACCTTTCTTAATTCTCCGTCATTTCGGATTGATCGGGAGCAGCTCAAGAGCAATAGACATCTGCCATGGTTAGAAATGTGACATTTATCAGCGCCATATACAGAATCTAAGAATTCCATGACAAGTTCTCAAAGTTGACAAAGTGTATCTAAATCAATGCTTTGACATACTGTACAAATTAAGTGCTATAAAAGACACATCTAAGCAGGTAAAACAAAATATCCATAATAAAACAGGCAAACCCAACAAAATAAAGATGTTGCTGAGCATCTTTGCCTCACTGCAGAATCAGAACAGGTGGAAACTGAAACAGTCAGGATTATATCAGCCAAAATTTTGTGTGGAAGATCTGAAGGCTAGAATTAGAGTTTCAGGAAAGGGAAGCCCAGAAGGAAAGGAAGGAGACAGAGTCCCAGGAGTGAGTGGAGGGGTGTGTTTTCCAGGTGGAAAATCTTGGGAGAGAATTGCAGGCACAGAACAATAATTGAGACAGCTTGAGGCAGCTGGAGAGAGGTTGATTTGACCCAGTTGTAACTTAAATACCCTTAGTATGAAGAACAGCTTTGATTTCCTAAAGTGTTCCAGATTCATCCCCAGGTTTGAAGAAGGGGATGTGGAAACTTTATTCATTGCCTTTGAAGAACTGTCCACTCAATTCAAATGGCCATCAGAGTCCTAGACACTCCGACAAGGGGAACAAGGAGGCAAGGCCCACAAGGTTTCTTTAAGGATGCTAGCTGAGATTTCTGCCAGTCATGAACAGACATGGCCTAGTATTTTCAGTGCCCATGAAGCTGTACATAAAGTGTAGTGTAAACAGTTCTAGATCTCCTATCAAAAGCCAATGCATAAAAAAACTTCCCTGGGATTTGAGGAAGTAAACCACTAGAAAGGCACATGCCCTAAACATTGATCATACCAATGTAAAGTTAATGAGATAGTGCTGCTGCAGAAGTTCAAAAACTGTCTCCCACACAGTCTTAAAACTCACACAGATACAGTGGGACAGAGACTCTACCACCTTCTGGGCAGAGAATTCATTGTCTTAAGGAAATCATTTCTCTACATGCAGTGTTCTCAGCTTATTAATAGGGCATAGAGTACCAAAGCAAGGATGTTATGTTGAACTTACATAAGATGTTTACTAGACCTCAGCAAGAGTATTATGTACAGTTGTGGGTGCCAAATTATAGGAAAGATGTGAATGCACTGGAGGGCTTGCAGAAGTGATTTTGGAATGGGGTTTGGAAAAAGAAGCAAGAACAAGACGAGGAAGTACTAAAAGAATGAAAAAACACTAGGAAGCTCAGAGGAACAGAGGGATCTTGGGGGACCTGGCCCACAGATCCCTGAAGGTGTCAGGCCAGGTTAATAGGGTAGTTAGGAAACCACACAGGATGCTTGCCTTGATTAGTTGTGGCATAAATTATAAGAGAAGGGAGGTCATGTCGGAGCTCAGGTGGTTAGTTAACTCAATTGGCTGGACAGCTGGCTTGTGATGCAGAGTGACACCAGCAGCAAGGATTCAATTTCTGAACTGGCTGAGGATGCCATGAAGGACTCTCCTTCAATCTCTCACCTTTCCTGAGGTGTGGTGACCCACAGGTTAGACCACCACCAGTCAGAAAGTCAAAGTCATAGAGTCATACAGCATGGAAACGGACTCTTCTGTCCAACGAGTCCACGCCAATCATGTTCCCAAACTAAACTAGTCCTGCACGCTTGCATTTGGCCGAAATCCCTCCACCAGTAAATCACTCATGTTTTCCAATTGATTAATTTACGTGCAGAGAACAATTCTGTGATATGCTCTATTAGTCCCAGCTATCAGAAAACATGCTTTTGCTTGTGATTGGATAATTATAAAAGTGAATTAATAGAGTACAAAAAGTATTATAGAACAGTTACACTGAAATAAAGTTTCTAAGGTTTTGGAGTAGATTTGAAGCTTGGATTGTGGATGTTGTGGTTGGTTGGCTCGCCGAGCTGGTTCGTTGTTCCACAGACGTTTCATTACCCTGCTGTGTAACATCATCAGTGCAGCCTCCGTTGAAGCGCTGTTGTGTTTTCCCACCTGGTTTTTAAACTCTGGGTCCGTTTTGCTGGATTACCTCACTTCCGGTTTTCCTTTGTAGTGGAGTGTATATGGCACGAGTTCTATGTGTTTGTTGATAGTTTGCTTCCATTTAGGCTTATACTTCCTGTAGACATTCCAAAACACTTTGTAAATAATTCCTGACTTTCCAAATGTTGTCACTATGGTTCATTTGCAACTTGAGCACAGCACATTTCTACAGGTGGAGCTAAATCCCTTGTTAAATTGTTCTAGTCATATTGGTTAAATGTTCAAAATTGGAAGAACACTCGGACAACTCCCTTAACTTCTCCAGAAAGGTGTCAATTTGTGCACAAGTTCCTACTAATTAGATAAATATCCAGATTAACAAATTTAGTGATGTTAGTCACAGAATAAATATTGGCCAAGCCAGCAACTGGGGTAACATACAAGACTGAGAAGGAACTTGATAGGGTAGAAGCTGAGAGATTGTTTGTGCTGGTCAGGGGATTTAGAATATAAGGGCACCATATCAGGATAAGGGGCTGATCACCCAGGACTGAGATACGGTGAAATTACTTCACTCAAAGGATTTGAATCTTTGGAATTCTCTTTCCCAAAGGGTGGTGGATGCTACATTGGTGAATATATTTAAGGCTGGGATAGACAGAGTTTTGTCCTTAGAAAGAATCAAATTCCCTTTGATATGTGGAGTGGGCAGTAAAGGGCAGTTAAAGCTCAAAACCGGCCAGGATCGTATTGAATTGCAGACCAAGCTCACTTAATTGTGTGGTCTTCTCCTGCTTCTGTCTCTTGTGTTCTTGTAATGTCTCTCTAGTTTATCTTCAGATAGTGTCATTGGATCTTTACACTGAGCTCAGACAGTCCCAGTCTAATATTTCATCAATAATAAGGCAGCTGCAACAGTGCAGCACTCACTCAGCATTCATCCTCTGACTAAACTCAGAGTGCAGTGAACAGTCGGGAGCAGCATCCCTCTATCCGGGAGGGTCTGCATGTGCTGAACTGTGTGGATGTGTTGAGTTCCAGCTGTGGAAGCCCGTGCTGCACATGCAATGGCAGGCAGAATTAGAGGGAACTAAGGCATTAGGTGGCACGGTGGCTCAGCAGTTAGCACTGCTGCCTTACAGCACTAGGGACTCAGGTTCAATTCCACCCTCAGGTGAATGTCTGTGTGGAGTTTACACGTTCTCCCTGTGTGGGTTTCCTCTGGGTGCTCCAGTTTCCTCCCACAGTCCAAAGATGTGTGGGCTAGGTGGATTGGCCATGCTAAATTGCCTGTAGTATTCAGGGATGTGTAGATTAGATGGGTTATAGGGGGATGGGTCTGGGTGGGATGCTCTGAGGTTCAGTGTGGACTTGTTGGGCCAAAGGGCCTGTTTCCACACTGTAGGGATTCTATACATGATACCAATCTTATAAAGACCACTTTAAAATTTCATTGGAAAACTTACAGATTTTAGGGGTATAAACAAGTAGATAGTGAAAATATCAGTACACCTAGTTTTCAGGCTGTCTATGGAAGCTGGAAACAAAAAAATGTTGATCCAATGTTTTGAAGAAAAACAAATGCATCAGATTTGTTTCGTGTATTTAAACTATTAAATCAACGTGTTCCATCTTAAAAATGCATTTTGGGACCTTCGTCAAGTTTCTAAAATGTTCATCTCGTGTCTGGTTTTCAGTAATGAGTAAGTCAGCAATAACAGAAACGGGCCAGTGGAAATCTGGAAATCTCTCTGCCAAAAGACTGTGGATGCTTGTACAATTGGAGCTCTAAGGACTGAGATTGATAGATTTTTGTTCAGCAAGAGTATCAAGGGATATAGAGCAAACACAGGTAAATGAAATTGAGGTACAGATGGGGACTTCAGGAAGAGAGACACCTGAAAGCTTAGATGCAAAGCAGGTTAAAAAAAAAACTGTTAATCATACGAATTCTTTAGCGTTTAATAGAGGAATAGAGTTAAAGAAAATAAGGAATTTATGTCAAGTCTTTATAAAATTCTGGTCAGGCTCCAGGTGAAGTACTGCAGGCCAGGCAGCATCTAAGGAACAGGAAAGCTGACATTTTGGTTCAGGACATTTCTTCGTTTTCTGAAGAAGGGTCTCAACCCGAAACATCAGCTTTCCTGCTCCTCTGATGCTGCCTGGCCTGCTGTGCTCCTCCAGCTCCACACTGTGTTATCTCGGACTCCAGCATCGGCAGTTCTTACTATCTCCAGGTGAAGCAATGTTGTTCAACTCTGGGCTCCAAACTTGAGGAAGAATGTCAAGTCCCTGAGAAAGGATGTCGAAGAAACTTATTGGGCTGGGGATTTAGGGACTCCTGTTTACATGGAGACAGTGGAGAAGCTGAGATTGTTCTCCTTAGAGCAAAGCAGGTTGAAGCAGATTTGACAAAGGGAGTCAAATCTTCAGCCTGAAATATGGGGAGCTTTAACACCAAAATGGGTTGGTTTGGGTCATTCGGTAGGAGCGGGTCAAAGTATTATAAATGTGAATTGTAACCCCAATCCAGTCATTTCTAGGTTCTAAGGTACCACCCACCCCTCTTGTGGATGTGGAGGGAGGTGGTCAGTTAAATTAAAAATTCCCCACCCTGGCCTTTTTAGTTCTAATCTCAGTATTATGGGGTTTTGATAGGGTCAAGACGAGAGTGTTTCCACTAGTAGGAGGTTCAGCAGCCTGTAGATGCAGATATAAGGTAATTGGGCCGAGGAGTGGCAGATGGAGTTTAATTTAGGCAAATGGGAGATGCTGCATTTTGGTACGACAGATCAGGGCAGGACTCAGGGCCCTGGGGAGTGTTGCCAAAAAAAAACTTAGGGGTTTAGGTGCATAGTTCCTTGAAAGTGGAGTTGCAGGTAGACAGGGTGCTGAAGAAGATATTTGGTACGCTTGCTCTCATTGGTCAGTATAGGAGTTGGAATGTTATGTGTGGCTGAACAGGACATTGGTGAGGCCACTTTTAGAATACAGTGTACAGTTCTGGTCTCCCCGCTATAAGAAAGATGTGGTTAAATTTAAAAAGGTTCAGAAAAGGATGTGGCTGCAATTAGAGAGTTTGAACTATAGTGAGAGGCTGAGAAGGCTGGGGCATTTTTTCCTGGAGTATCAGAGCATAGGAGGCTGAGGGGTGACCCTATAGAGGTATATAAAATCATGAGGGGCATGGATAGGGTGAACAGCCAAGGTCATTTTTGTCCCCCAGAGTCCAAAATTACATGGGCATAGGTTTAAGCTGAGAGGAGAAAGAGGGGCAGCTTTTTCATGCAGAGGGTGGTACATGACTGCCAGAGGAAGTGGTGGAGGCTGGTATAATTACAACGTTTAAAAGGCATCTGGATGGATACATGAATAGGAAGGATTTTGAGGGATATGGGCTAAATGCTAGCAAATGGGACTAGATCAGTTTAGGATGGCTGGTTGATATGGATAGGTTGGACCGAAGGGTCTTATTCCATCCTGTATGACTCAATGATTGGCTTCGAACATGAAAAGTATTCAGCATGATATCAAGTTTTTGGCCTCTAGTAAATCTTGTGGAATGAAGGAGGCATATTACTGATGCTGTGACAAATTATTTGCCATTTATCTCACCATTAACAGGATAATTTTACATGACTTTTTAAAAAAATCTTTGAAAGACTTAGATACTTCAAGGTGTAGATTTCACTGTAACCTCTGAGAAAGTAGCTTGTAATGTGGCTTCAAGAAACTGCTCAATTAGGATTTCTACAGAAGTACAACCCAATTGCTTAAAGCTTCTTGGGCCTAAAAATTCTCTTTGGTTTGTTCTTTCAAGTGGCTGATGGGCATAGGGCTCAAGCAAGGACAAAGGACCCAAGAACTGAGCAAAATTGGTTACCCACATGATCACTTTGAGTGATCAGGGTTTGCTCTATTTCCACTGTGATTCTTGCGTTGATTGCCACTGCTGGCATCTTGTGGTATCTGCCACTTCTACCAGTATGTGGCAGTATGCAGCATAGGGTAAAGGTCATAGAATAATAGAATCCCTACAGTGTGGAAACAGGCCCTTCGGCCCAACAAGTCCACACTGAACCTCAGAGCATCCCACCCAGACCCATCCCTCTATAACCCACCTAATCTACACATCCCTGAACACTACAGGCAATTTAGCATGGCCAATCCACCTAGCCCACACATCTTTGGACTGTGGGAGGAAACCAGAGCACCCAGAGGAAGCCCACACAGACACTGGGAGAATGTGCAAACTCCTCACAGACAGTCACCCAAGGCTGGAATCGAACCTGGGTCCCTGGCGCTGTGAGGCAGCAGTGCTAACCAGGTTATATGAAATAGCTCACTGCCACCAATTCACCTTTGTCTATACTGTGTCTGGGTCTATGTATTTGTCAGTGGTAGAGGATAGACCACTGTGAATCTAAATAGAAGAGGCACTAGTGTTAGTTAACATTGCATGATAGCAATAAATACAACTTATATTACCAAAGACTCCCAGGTGCACTATAGAATGCTCTGCAAAGGTCCAGTGTAGAACACCGTGTCTTCACCCAGAGTATATGTGACATCAGTAGAATGGTTGGCGCCAGTCATATTAACATCTTTCCGAGACGCTAAGAATACTTCTGCGAGTAATTCATTCATCTCCTGACTCCTCAAAGCCTGTCCACCAACTACAAGGCACAAGTCAGGAGTGTGATGGAATACTCCCCACTTGCCTGGATGGGTGCAGCTCCAACTACACTCAAGAAGCTTGACACCATCCAAGACAAAGCATCCCACTTGATTGGCACCACATCCACAAAATCCACTCCCTCCACCATCAGCGCTCTCTAACGGCAGTGTATACCATCTACAAGATGCATGGCAGAAATTTACCAACGATCCTTAAGCAGCACCTTCTAAACCCACAACCACTTCCATCTAGAAGGACAAGGGCAGCAGATACATGGGAACACCACCACCTGCAAGTTCCCCTCCAAGCCACTCACCATCCTGACTTGGAAATATATCTTTTTTCCTTCCGTGTTGCTGGGTCATATATGGAAAGGGCAGGAAAGTGAACATGAGGAGTGTTGAATCAGCCATGATCTTATTGAATTGTGGAGCAGGCTTGAGGGGCAAAACAGCCTACTCCTGTTCTTATTTCTTATGGTTCATTTTGACTTTTTCAGCCATGGTAATTGGTCTGATAGGATAGTAACACTTGTTCCTGTATCAACAAAAATCAACAAAATGACCATTGCTATTGATAAATTCTGTCAAATTTGAATAGTTTGGATCACCAATTTCCCTTGGGAATGCCTCTGATATGTTTTTCTAAAGGTAGAGGTTCCACTGCAGTAACAACTTTGCATGAGTAATCATTTGACTTTTACTGTTCTGAAACAGTATCCTATATTTACACATACTCTGGAAGTGACCCATAGTTTACAGACATAGTTTCACAACATTGCTGCTGACTCAGTCTCCCTTCATTGCTTTTTCATATTCCTATTAATTCTTATTACTCTAAAGCCAAAATAAACCTATATCATTTCAACACAGCTTGTAATGTGTAGGATGGCGATGGTATAATGGTATTGACACTGTCCAAGTAATCCAGTAAACCCATTCTGGGAACTTGGGTTTGAGCCCATCATGGCAGATGGTGAAATTTGAAACCAATTAATAGAATCTGCAAATAAAAGCTGGATCGCCACTCTTGATTGTTGTAAAAATCATCAGGCTCCTTAATACCCTTTAGGAAAGGAAATTTGGCCAACCTCACCTGGTCTGACCTAAGTGTGACTCCATATCCACAGCAATGTGAGTGACTCATAATGGCTTAACAAATCACTTATGTGTACTTAAAAGAAAATGTTATTTTAAATTCAATCACTGTATAGCATGTTAAACTCTATATAGCATTTTGTTTAATTTCTTTAAAAATTGTAGCGCAGGCTGTCAGTAGTGATTTATCACAGAATCAAAGAAATGTCATTGCACAGAAAGATGCCCACCATGTCTGCACCTGCTCTTCAACAAACATTATCTCTCGGTATCATTGTCCTGTCTTTTCCCCCATTCCCATGCACATTGTTTAAATAGAAACAATTATCCGATTCTATCTTGAACACTTCAATTGAAACTGCCTCCTTCGCACTCCCAGTTAGTACAATTCAGGACCAACTCACTAGTTCTGTGAAAAAGTTTCTTTCTCACGTCACATTTGTGCAAATTTTGCAAATTACTTCAAATATGTGCTGTCTAATTCTCGAGTCTTTTATGAGCCAGAACAGTTTCTCCCCATCTCTTCTATCCAAAATGTTCATGATTTTGATAACTTCCATCAGGTCTCCTCTTAGTTTTCTTCTCTACAACAACAGCAGTCCAAACATCTCCAATCTATTCGCATAATTGAAGTCTGTGACCCCTGGCACCTCTTCTCCACTCAATTTACCGCTTTAAGTTTTCAAAATTATTTTCTTTTCAATGTTTTATCTCTGTACTACTTAATAGGTTTTCCTGCTGTTTCAATATCAAAACTGTGGCTCCCCCCATCGAAGCAAAATAGAGGTTTCCTGCTTCCTGCCAGGCAAAAATTTTCCGATCTTTCATGGCACAAAACACAATCTATTTCTTCTGCACAATATTTTAAAATCAAGTTCTCTGCCAAAGGCCTTCGAATTAAACTTCCAAAACTACTATTTAATCAGAGGCGTCATCTGTTTAAATCCTTAATTTCTCCTGACTTTTCTTATTGTGCTGGACTCTCTCATTAAATTTCTTTAAATTCACTTGTTTTTCAGTTTTGAAAATATTGAGGCTTTCCAGATTTGGAAGCTCTATCTAAATTTATTTTCCAGCCCCTTCACTAAGTTTTTTAGCTATGCCTTATGGAGCCTGAGCTTAATGGCAGCAATGCTCATTGTGAAAGGCAAGAACTCTCTTTTTACACCCCTTGCCTTCCCTTTATAGTCTTTGCACCATTTCTGTAAAGTTGCTCACTTTTTTCTTCAGGGATAGATATCTTTACACTTGGAACCTTGTTCCGTACAGAGCCTTCTTTGCTAAACTCACTGTCTTTTTCTAATTGAGGTTGGCACTTTCTCTTTTTTCATAGGTCATGTTCATCTCCCTGCATCTCTCCGGCTTCTTCCACAGCTGATAAAGCCTGGCTATGTTGTTAATTGCATTTCAGCTGTTCATTGACTGATTAATCTTAAAGTGGTAAATTCATTTTTCTTCAAAAAAATTCTATCATTTGGTTCTCTGCATGTAATTCAAATCTGCAATGCTGCTACCATGTGGTATTTACCCTGATTGCCACTGCTGGTACCTCATGGTATCTGCCATCTCTGCCAGTATGAAGTACTGTGTAAAGGTTGTTGAGATAGTTCACTGCCACCAGTCCTCATTTGTCTATACCAGGTTTAGGGCCTGTTGAATTGTCAGTAGTAGAGGAAGTACAACTGACAAGTCTAAACAAAAGTGGCACTTAATTTAGTCAACAAGATGGTTTATTGCATGATAGCATTTTAAATTACTAATCAGGCTTAACTATTAAGGCTCTTGGGAGCAATGCAGAATATATCTGCTCTTTACAAAGGTCAGCATAAAACTGTTTGCCTGTGTATTACATTAGTAGAATTCCTACAGTGTGGAAACAGGCCATTCAGCCCAACAAGTCCACACCAACCCTCCAAAGAACATCCCACCTAGAGACACTCACCTCCCCTACCCTATCCCTGCATTTCCCATGGCTAATCCACCTAACCTACACATCTCTGGATCCTATGGGAAATTTAGCATGGCCAATCCACCCTAACCTGCACCTAGAGGAAACCCACACAGACAGAGGGAAAACATACAAACTCCACACAGACAGTTACCCAAAGCTGGATTGGAACCCAGGTCCCTAAGCACTGTGAGGCAGTAGTACTAACCATTCAGCCACCATGCTGCCTCAATGAATGGAGCCAATGCAACATGAACTTTAATCTCTTCAGAACCTTTACCTCATACAACATCCCCAGGCAAATCATTGAATGAATGTTCAGACTCAGCTTCCATCAGTGACCTCAGGTAAAGATAGTGGGGCAGAGGGGAATTAAGAGGGTCTGTCAATCACACACCAGCTTCTTCTGACTTTGCATTAAATAAAAAAAATCATTTAAATTACTTTGGAGACAATGGCCATGCTTTTGCCCAGAAAACATGAGTGCAAAAGGACCATTGTCTTTTCTTGATTCTGGGTGCTGGTTTTGTTTTGGGTTTTTGTTCAAATTTGGGCTCTAGTTTGGCTTCAGACCAGTTTTTAATTTGGCTCTCTTTCTAATTTGGTTCTGAGTCTTGGATCGGGTCTGGTTCCTCCATTGATCAAGGTCCTGAGCCAGATTCAAGTTTTGCTTTGTCACTGGATTCTGCTTTTGCAGGCACTAGTTTATGAAAAAGAAGAAAAAAAACATATGTTTATATAGCACTTTCCACAACCTCTAGACTTCTCAAAGCTTTTGCAGCCCTTTGTGCTGTTGGAATATTGGAAACATGGCAGCCAATTTGAGTACAGCAAAATTCCACAAATGGCAATATGCTAACAACCAGATAATCTGTTTATATAGAGATACAAATTGGCCAGGACACATCACCCCATTCCATTTCAACATATTTACTTGGAATTTTATGTCCGCTTGAAGTAGTTAGCACCTTGGATTAATGTCTCAGTGGAAATACGGCACTTCCAACAGTGCAGCACACCCTTGTATTGCTCTTGAATACTGACCTTGATCTTTGTGCTCAACCCTGGACTAGGTCTTGAACCCAAAACCTTGCAAAGCACAATCAAAAAAACTTACCATTTGACCCAGAATGGAATTAACGAAAACAAGTGCTTTGACAGAATAATATGTGCTGTGTTCAGTATAATGAAACAAGTTCATCTATTTAACTCTAAAAATACAGATTTATTAGAGAATTACTGTTACTTTGAGTACATAAATTATTCCAGCATTCCACAAACTAATTGAACTGTTTGGACAGGACTTCATATTAGCCGATACACATTATCAAGAAAAGCTACCTGTTAGGAAGAGAGTTATAAACCTACTTTAAATAAAGTTAAATCGATATATAAATGGAATGAAGGTCAGCATTTCAATTGTGTTTGCACCAAATTCCTTGCCAACCTATGTCAAATCATTCTCTTAACTGGCAAAATAATGCTTACAATTCATCAGAAAAATAACATATGCCCTTTTTGCTTTTAAAACTTTTAAGATCTATAAATGTTATCTGCCAACAAGGGACTCAACAACAACAAAACCTGCCAAAAATCATTTCACATCTGTGCTCAGAATCTGCCAAGCTTACTTCTGCAGCAGCAAACAGGATGCTTACTATGTTCAGTACACAAAAATGTAATTTCTTTTTTCTAATTTAACACTAATCCATACTGCTCAATGATAAATTCTAAGAAGTTAAAAAATTGAATAATCTTTCACAGATATTAAGGATGATTCTTAGGTGAAGCAGAGAAATATTCGTTCTGTTTACACATCAGAGATCTCTTCCAGACTGCAAAGTGGAGAGAAGCAAAAAGAGAGGTCAACCTAGGCTTAACTGAATGATTGAGGTCACAGAGGTGTAGCAGATGACCTACAGTGGGTGGGTGAGGATGGCATATTAAAGATGAGCATGGCATTCCATGACAGCAGATCTCCTGGCAGGATTACATACAAGCACCAGCAGGAATACATACTATCTTGCTAAAGTTAATGATCTAATAATTAATCACTTGCTAACAAATGATTACTTCTATAGAGTACTTTATTTAAAACAGCAAAACGTGTAATGAAGCAAACATTCCAGCAAACCAACAGATTTCTGTGTGTAGTGGCTACAGACCCACAGCCGAATAACTGACAGGCAGAGTCACACATTGTATACACACACAACACATGGGGCTCTTAAAGGCGAACTCTCTTACAGGCAAGGTGTACATACAAACACATATTGGTTCAGAAACACAGGAGAGAAAGAGATGAATCAGCCTCTCAAGCTTGCACTGCAATTCAATCAGATTTGACTGATCTGTACCTCAAAACCATTCACCTGTGTTTTCCCCATATTTCTCATTGTTCTTTCCCAACAAAAAACTATTGAACTCAGTTGAAAATTTTAGTTGACCCACAGCACCCACAACCTTTTGGGTAGAGTTTTCTATGTTTTTGCCATCAGTTACTTCAGATACTGTCACCCATGTTCTGGTTATGGCTCATTTCAAGCTGATGCTGTTTACACAATACAATACTTCAAACAAATTCTAAATCCTGTCTGGAAAATGAGCCAAACCATTCCAAAGGAAGGAATGACTGACAGGGCTGCAGATGTTCACATTTAAACTGTATAAACTATTAGTAATTATATTTGTTTGGAACTGCCAAGTTTTGAAATAAAAGGAGGATGTTTCCAACTGTTAATTAACAAGATGATTCAACTTAGTGCATTCCCGGCAAATATCGTTATAAAATATGTTTTCTTAAGGTACATTGAGTCATGATCTAACCAAATAGCAGTGGAGGTTTGAGAGCCTGAATGACCACCTTCTCTTCCTTTATTCCTGAACTAATGTGAGTTTGGAAATTATCAGTGTTTTGTAGCAACAAACAGTGGGATCCAAATGAGATAACGGTAGAGTCTTGTGTAATGTCTAAACATTCTGTTGCAGGACATTGCACATTGTGTGACTTTGCCGCGGAGTTTTGCCTTTTTACTCAGGTTTGGGTTGACAGTGCATTCTGTGTCCCATGCTTTGGTGCATAAGGAGTGTTGGTGAAGTGATGGACTGGTTAGAAGGCCTCAGTTCTCAAACAAAGCAACCCCTCTCCCAATATCATCCCTCTGAACCTCAATGCTCAGACCCAACCCAATCTCCCATGACAACTACATGGTCATCCATATATCCTCCATAGCCACTTACCCAGTATCCCCTATGCATAGTCATTAGGGTAATAGGAATAGAAATTATTTTAAAATCATTGGAAAAAAAAATTGAACCTCAACAATCTAATAAAACTTTAAAAGCTTTATACTGGAAAGAAAAATAAAATTCCTCCAATACAAACAAACAAGTAATCAAAAAAAAACATTAAAGGCATATTCTGTTATTACAGCCTCTTGAAACTGTCAATGATTCTCAGATGAATAGCCAAATGAAGGGTAAAAGACATTAGAACTTTTAAAACCCAGTCAAGTTCATAATGGCTAAAGTTTTCATGATCAAGACTTCTGCTATGTTGCCTGAAATTGGCAATATAGATGGTATCTCATTTCCACTTCAAACCAGAATGCCTGTTCATTAATGGAGGGGAGCAGATCCTGAGATTTGTTTCAACTTTCAGTTGATGAACAAATGGTGATATAGTTCTAAGTCAGGATGTTTTTCCACTTGGTAGAAAACTTGTAGTTAATAGCATTCCCCTTCATCTGCTGCCATTCTTCTAGGTGGTAGAGTTCATGAGTAAGTCAATTTATCAATTCAAAAGTCAACAAGATGTCAGATCAAAACTTTGTTTACATTAAGAAAGAGTAAAACGGCACAGACTATCTGAGAATCATCCATACAGAGATAAAACTAATCTGAAGTTGGAGTTCTCAATAATCCATGATAAAAGATGCATAGTTTTAGCTATAGCATAGATTTTTAATCAGTAATCTTACAGATGACCTGCAATTTACACTGTTCACACAGAGTCTTGTATTTGGAAGCAAAGCTTTCAACATCTAGACTCGAAGCAGTAGCTTGCTCTCTTTCTATGGATACTGTCTGACCTGCTGTGATCTCCAACATATTTTATTGCCACTAAAACCCAAAACTTGGTTCAAAAATTTGACATCCTAACTTCGAACTCTACTTTTACCAATGACATGGCCATAATTCTGTTATTTGTATGTATACTTCCTCTAGATCCATATTTTATGTCATTAATTGTCCCATTTCAATTTCATTTTGTCTTTCACCCTCTCAAAGACCTTCCCTTTGAATCTTCCTCCCAGCCTACTTTTCCCGTCATTCAATTTGCTTAAGCCTATTACATCCCCTGATGTTTTCTATTTTTGTAGAAAGGTCACCAATTCGAAATGTTAAATCTGTTTCCCTCTCTGTGGATACTTCCTGAGATAGAACATAGAACAGTGCAGCACAGGGTTAGGCCCTTTGGCCCACCATGTCTGTGCTGACAATGATGCTATTCTAAACTAATCCCATCTGCCTGCACATTGTCTGTATTCCTCTAATCCCCGCCTGTTCATGTATCTGTCTACATGCCTCTTAAATATTGATATCGTATCCACCACCTTCCCTGGCAGCATGTTCTAGGTACCTACACCCTCTGTGTAAAAAAAAATGTCTCTCACATCTCCTTTAAACTTTGAGATAGCAAGAACTGCAGATGCTGGAGTCAAAGTCAATGCAGTGTAGAGCTGGAGGAATACAGCAGTTTAGGCAGCATCAGAGAAGCAGGAAAGTTGATATTTTGGGTTTGCACCCTCCATCAAGGCTGGGAGGGGAATGGGAGCTTGGACATAAATAGAGGGAGGGGGGTGGGGCTGGGGGAAGGTAGGTCGGATGGTGATAGGTGGATGCAGGTAGGGGGTTGTGGGGATAGGTCATAGGAAAGGTTGGGCAGATAGGTGATAAAGAAGTTGGACAGGTTGTCCATCTTCTTCTTACCTTGTCCATCTTCTTTCTGATGCTGCCTGACCTGCTGTTTTCCTCCAGCTCCACACTGTACTGACTCCTTTAAACTTTCCCCATCTTGCTTTAAACCTATGCCCCCTTGTATTTGACATTTCCACCTTGGGAAACTGACTCCAACTATCCACTCTATCCATGCCTCTCATAATTTTACATATTTCTAACTTCTGTCAGGTCGCCCCTCAGCCTCAGAAGCTCTTGCAAAACAATCCAAGTTTGTTGAACCTCCCCTCAAATCTAATACACTCAAATCCAGGCAACATCCTGGTAAACAGGGTGGAGAGCTGGATGAACACAGCAGGCCAAGCAGCATCAGAGGAGCAGGAAGGCTGACATTTCGGGCCTAGACCCTTCTTCAGAAATGGCTTTTGTGCCCTTTCCAAAGGCTTCACCACCTTTGATCAGAACTGCACTCCATACTCCAAATGTGCTTAACTAAAGTTTTATACAGCTACAACATGACTTGCCAACTTTTATACTCAATGTTCTGAGTGGTGAAGGCAAGCAGACCATATGCCTTCTTTACCACCTTATCCAGTTGTATTTCCAATTTCAGGAACTATGGTCTTTCACTTCAAGATTCTTCCGTATATCAATGCTCTTAAGGACCCTGCCATATTCTGTATATTTTCCTATTGCATCACCTCACAATTATCCAGATTAAACTCCATCTGCCATTTGTCCACTCAACTTTTCTACTGATCTATATCCTGCTGTTTCCTTTGACAGTCTTCCTCACTATCCACAGTTCCACCAATTTTTGTGTTGTCTGCAAGCTTACTAATCAAACCACCTACATTTTCATCCAAATAATTTATTTACATTTCAAATAATAGAGGTCCCAGCATGATCTTTGCGGAACACTACTGGTCACACTGACCTCCAGGCAGAAAAACACCCCTCTACAACTATCCTGTCTTCATGACCAAGTTAATTTTGTAGCAAATTTAACCAACTCACTGTGGTAATTTCCTGGATTATCTATTGCCGTTCTTAAACAAAGGAACAACACTGGCTGTACTCCAGTCTTCTGAATTTCCATCAAGGCCTAGCAATCCCCTTCCTTAGGATCCTGGGATGGATCCTATCAGGCCCTGGGATCTTATCACCCTCTTTGCTTTCAGGAAACCCAACATTTCCTCCTTCTTAATGTTATCATGCTCTAGAATATTAACATACCCATTCTGAATCCTACCATCACCCTTGTCTTCCTCCTTGGTGAATACCGATGCGAAATATTCATTAAGGACCTCACCCACTTCCTCTGGCTCCATGCATAAATTCCTTCCTTTCTCCTTGAGCAGACCTATCCTTTCCTTAGTTACCCTTTTGCTCTCATATATGTATAAAGTGCCTTGGGATTCTCCTTAATCCTACTTGCCAAGGGCATTTCATGGCCCCTTTTAACTCTCCTAATTCCCCTAGTTTAAGTTCTTTTCTGCTTCCTTTACAATCCTCAAGGGCATTGTCTGATTTCAGATTTGTGAACCTTACATATGCTTCCTTTGCCTTCTGGACTAATCTTTCAAAATCTCCTGTCATCCATGGTTCCCAAATTTTGCCATCCTTATTTTTCATCTTCACAGGATTATGCCGGCACAGAACTCTGATCAACTGGCCTTTAAAAAACTCCCACATGTCAGATGTGGATTTACCCTCAAACAGCCGCCACCAATCTAATTTCTCCAGTTCTGCCTAATACTGTTGCCATTAGCCTTCACCCAATTTAACAGTTTTACCTGAGAACCAGTCCTATCTTTATTCATAACTGACTTAAAACTTATGGAATTATTATTTCCCTGTTCCCAAAATGCTCCTCCACTGTAACTTCAGTCGCCTGGCCAGGTTCATTTCCCAATACAATATCTAGCATGGCCCTTCCCTAGTTGGACTATCAACATATTGATTCCAGAAACCCTCCTGGATGCACCTAACAAATTCTGCCCCATCTAAGCCCTTGGAAGTAAGGGAGTCCCGGTTAATATTGGGGAAGTTAAAATCACCCACTATAACAACCCTATTGTTTTTAGATCTTTCCAGGATCTGTTACATATCTGTTCTTCTATCTCCTACTGGCTATTGGAAGGCCTACAGCATAACCCCATCATAGTGAATGTATCTTCTTTATTCCTGAGTTCTACCTATATGGCCTCACTGGATTGGCCCTCCAAGATGCCCTCTCTTAGCACAGCTGTGACATACACCTGAAGCAATAATGCAGCTCCCCCACCCCTTTTTCACCCCTCTCCATCACACCTGAAACATCTAAATCCTGGAATATTGAGCTGTCAGTCCTGCCCTTCTCTCAACCAAGTTTCTGGAATGGCTAAAACATCAATGTTCCATATACTGATCTGCCTTACCTATTATATACTTCAGACCACCACTCCAGCTGTGTTCATTAACCTATTCTTCCTATTAGACTTACTTGGCTTAACCTCTACCTACTCCTCAATCACTGCTCATGATGACCTACTGCTCTGGTTTCCACTCCCCGGCCACATTAGTTTAAATGATGATGATGAATGTTTCAAGTATTTTCTATTTTTATTATTATATCTGGCAGCTTTCCCAACTTGACTGTTTGATTCGAAGGGCTCATCATGCATAGACACAATATCTAGGTTCTGCCTATTTGTTGATATCCTAACCATGTACAATTCAATTTGTTGGTAGAACCAAAGATCCATGTCCTGACTAACTTTGCAATCAATCATGCTGGCCTGTTCCTATGGGGTATTAAGTGTCCTAAAATTTCCCAGAGGTGAGTTATGTTGCAGCACTACTTTAATACCCTGCAGAGGACATTACACAAGGAGTTCCATTCTCATTAGTGTGTGCATTGATGTGTAACCTGTGTAAAATGAGTGCACAGCTCAGCCTTCACTATGCAGCTGCAGATTGGAAAATACACAGGTGAGTGGGGTGCAGTTTTCATCTCACGCTCCAGTAAGAAGCAAACCTTGCATTTATGAAACACCTTTCAAAACCTCAGGATGTTTCAAAGTATTGTTCAGCCAAGGAGGTAGTTTTGACTTCGAGACATTATTCTAATGTAGGAAATCTGGCAGCCAATTTGTGCACAGCGAGATCCCATTACTAGCAATAGAGTCAGAATAACCTTATAATCAATATTTAGTGATTTTGGTTGAGACATAAAAATTGGGCAGGACACTGCGGAAAAGTCCACTGTTCTTCTCTGAAACAGCAGTATATGATCTTTTGCATCTGCCTGAAAAGAAAGATGGGCTCTTTGATTGACATCTCATTGAAAAGATAGTATCTCCAACAGTAAGAACCATGGAATTCTGAACTTCCAACAATGTGCTTTGGAATTGGGCTTGAACCCAATACCTCTGGCTCAAACACAAAACAGATACCAATTGATCCACAGCATCTATCTGGTCTCACTAACTCGCAGTGTTGAGCTTCACACCTCATTTTGCCATGGCACTGAGACGTGAAAAAAAAGGACGATACCCATTGTGCACCCAGTTGTAGGCAATGTCTTCAGGAGTGTAAAAGGAAAAACCAGTTTTGTTTTGCATGTTCCTGCCACAGGGGAGGAAGCCAGGTTTCAAAACACTCAAGAGAATATTGACCTTTAGTTAAACGTCGATGCTGTCTGAGTGCAAGGAGGCACTTGAACTGAGTTCACTTTGAGTGCAAACATCTGCTGCCTGAATGAAGGCAATGATTGCTTGACACAATTGGGGCATTTTGCAATCGAAATGAGAGGCACAGTGTTCTCCTCACTTCTGAGATGACACCCATTATTTTCAGGCGAGACAGAAAAAAGATCTCAGTGACCAGAATGTAATTTTTGGCATATTTCCCAGGGCAAAATAAACACATAAAGTACCAATTTCATTGGGATATATTCCCTAACGTAAAGATGGTTGAAAATTGCCCAAGCCCGTGTTTCATCTTGCCTGGGTCCCTGATCATTGCCTAAACAGAAATTAGGTCCTTGCACAGACTGTGAGAATAACCACTTACAACTAGATATTCATAAACAACCATTTAATGGCTGACATAGTCAAGAAAACCCAGAAAAGCAGGAAATCTATTCCCAGCATCTTGGCCAATATTTGTCCCTCAACCAACATCACGAACGATACAAATTACCTAGTCATTTATCTCATTGTTACTAGTGGCAGTTTGCAGTCTGTAAATTGGTTGCCCACATTGCAATAGTGACCGTGTTTCAAAAAGTACTCTACTACATCCTGAGATCACAAAAGGCAAGTCTTTCTTTGTTAAGTGATGAGTCCTTATGCTGAAAGATCTTATGAATGCTTGTGATGAAACTTACTGAAGATTATCTGTTGGCATGTTTGTGGTAAGAGTGTTGAAATGGTTTATATTTGGATTTGGTTCCCGGAACAGATTCAGTAGACTGTCTGATGGGTATTGTTGCAATGCCCTCTTTGTTTGAAGTGGTCCCGACACTGGCCAGGGATCGATTCAGAGGAATCGACTTCAGTCCAAGAGAATTTCCATAAATTCCTCTTCTGGGAACTAAATTCAATGGATAGAAGTAATTTTCTAGTTTGAGACACACAACTGCCAAGCACTGCCCTGAAAAGAGTTAGGTGATGCTCTTTGGAAGAACTAACAAGGGAGTACTCAATGAATGGCAGGACATTAGGAACCTTGGAAGAACATAGGGATCTTGGGGTTCTTCAGCACAGATCCATGAAGGTGGCAGGGCAGGTTAGGATGGTTAGGAAGGCATACAGGACATTTGCCTTTCTCAGTCATGGCATGGATTATAAGAGCAGCGAGGTTTTGTTGGAGCTGTACAAAATTTAGATTAGGGCACAGCTGAAGTACTGTGTGTGGCATTGGCCATTGCACTATTGGAATGATGTGATTGCAATGAATAGGATGCAAAGGAGAATCGCTAGGGTTGGAGCAGATGATCTAGGGAGAGAAACTGGGTAAGCTTCTTTAGGTTGTTGTTGTCTTTAGAGAAAAGAAAGCTGAGAAGTGGCCTGATTGAGGTGTGTGATCTTATGAGAGGCATGGACAGCGTGGATAGAAAGCAGGGCTTTAATTTTAAGGTGAAATGTGAGAAGTTTAGAGGGGATATATGGGAACGTTTTTTTCTAAGCCAGAGATTGGTGGGAATCTGGACTGCACTGCCTTGGAAATTAGTTGGCACAGGAAACCTCACAACCTTTAAAACGCATGTGGATGAGCATTTGAAATGTCATATCATTCAAGGAATGAACCAAGTGGTTGAAAGTGGGACTACTGTAGATAGGTCAGGCTCAATGGACTGAAAGTCTTCTCCTGTGCTGTATAACGCTATGACTTCCAACTGC
Source organism: Rhincodon typus (assembly GCF_021869965.1). NCBI lineage: Eukaryota > Metazoa > Chordata > Chondrichthyes > Orectolobiformes > Rhincodontidae > Rhincodon > Rhincodon typus. The sequence goes on from NC_063350.1 coordinate 5,023,972, forward strand.
CTTTCAAAAAGTGCTGCACTGTTGCAGACCCTGATTCTCAAGTGAAATGCTAAACTTAGGTCTGTTACATCAGGTGGTCACAAAAGACAGAAACAGAAAGATAGAAAATAGAAACAAGAGGAGACCATCCAGTCCTTTTAGCCTACTCCACCAACTAATATGATCATGGATGATCATTGTACTCATTCCTGCTTATTCCTGCTTTCACCCCATAACCTTTGATTCCTTTAGCCCCAAGAACTATATCTAACTCCTTCTTGAAAACATTCAATGGTTTGGCCTTGACTGTTTCCTGTGGCAGAGAATTCCATAGACTTGCCACTTTCTGGTCCTTTCGAAATGTAAAGGTTTCTATGAGATCCCCTCTCATCCTTCTAAGCTCCAGAAAATATAGTCCTCACCAAATCTAAGGTATTACTTCAAAGATGAGCAGGGAAAATACTTTGATGTCCTAGCTAATGTCTGTCTCTCAGCCAACAATACTAATAACATTTTTGATCTTGTAATAATGATGGGATCTTGCTCCATATCAATTGACATTTGTTCACATGAAGTTTGTTATATAGATTTTTTTTCTTTCTGTGACTTCACCTCAATACATTGTCAAGTGTGATGTGTAGAATTCTTATCAGCGTCTCTTCTTTAATATGAAGACTTGGGCTAATTGTTGCTAATGAGTGAGTTTAATTTGCATACATTTACAGGGTATTTACACATCTGAGGGTATTAGGCTTATAAATTTGTTGCTGCATACTGTGATTAACTTTATCACTCATAAACAGCTGACAGGGTTCAATGCATGAAATGGATAACTCGAGTAATTGTTGGTAATACTACAATTTCCAATTATTTTCCAACATGGACTTTAATCTTAAATTGGAAGCATGGATGAAAATACATCTGAATAAAATTGCTGGAGGCAATTTTGGAGCTGATACATGTTAAATCTAAAATGAAAATGAAAATGAGTTAGCTAATTAAAATTCTTGTGCCTAATTAGGCCCAAAAATTTGCTTATGCCTTCAGTATTTCTAAATTTCTATTCCTCCCGTCCCCCCCACCACCCCCACCTTTACGAGTCCAATTATTTTCTCACACATTGCCATCATTAGAATGAGGAAGGTGGTGAGATTGCTACGTGCAGTGGATAGAATAGGCATATTGGCTGATTATGTTCAAAATGCCAGTGTGGGGAATGTAGAAGCTGGAATTGGTTGCATTACAGCAGACAAAGTGGGGAGGTGGTGGGTGGTTATAAAGATTATTGAAAAATATGAGCAGTCTTGATAGAGTAGATGAAAATAAACTGTTTTCCCTGGCAGCAGTATCAGTACTCAGAGATGTAGATTTGAAATAAAGGCGAAAGGAAAGTCAAGGGACGGAGGGAAATTATAACATTTTGTTTGTAGAAAGAGTTGCTGTAATCAGACAAAATTTGAAATTGAGTTATGTAATGTGATAGATGTCATATAGTTTTTAATGAATATGCAGAAAAGAGATGTAGAGAAACAGAAAGAGATGTAAGGTTATTCCAGAGCTTAGGGCCCTGCTAAGTAACTGAAAGCACAACCGTCAATGGTGATGTGATGAAAATCGGAGACGGTGAGCAGCCAGAATTGGAGGAATATCGAGATCTCAGAAAGTCATAAGACTGGATAAAGGTTCTTTTTCCCTTTATTCATTCACGGGATGAGGGTGTCACTGGCTAGGCAGCATTTATTGCCCATTGGGCAGTTCAGAGTCAACCACATTACTGTGGATCTGGAGTCACATGTTGGCCAGACCAGGTAAGGATGGCAGTTTCCTTCCCTAAAGGGCATTAGTAAACCAGATGAGTTTTTCTGACAATAGATTCATGGTCATCATTAGATTGGTAATTCCAGATACTTATTGAATTCAAATTTCACCATCTGCCATCGTGAGATTGTGGGATTCAAACCCAGGTCCCCAGAACACTATCTGAGTCTCTAGATTAACAGTCCAGCGATAATACCACAAGGCCATCAGCTAAACATTGAAATGATACACAAGCAAGAAGATCTCACTGCAGACTTAATAAATTACAAATTAGAAGGAAACATGGGAAGAGCAAAGAATATAGAGCTTTAAAGGCAAAATAAACAATTTAACTTTTGTGTTGATTTTAACAATTTAGGTTCTAAAGTACAGTGATAATGCTGCTCTGAGTAGTTGTATTGTAATTTTAGAATTCATTGTAGTCTTATTATATTTGTATTATTGCAACTTATTTCAGTGGCACACTGCAGGAGAGCAAAACTGGATCTGCCAATGGTCTGAAGCTTGGTTGCTCTTTTAAAATCACAAATCTTTGCTTTTCAGTCACTTCCAGTTGAGTGGTTTTATAACTCTTATGTTAATAGAATTGTACTTTCAAAAGAACTGTTGAAGGGTCATCAATCTGTTAACTTTATTTTTTGCCACAGATGCTGCCTGATCTGCTGAGTATTGCCAGGACCTTTTCTTTTCACCTTAGATTTGCAGCATCTGCAAAATATTGCTTTTATATGAGCATATGGGACTTAACCTGAGTTAGGATACAATTAGGGGAAGATTGAGCTCAAGATTGTACTAGAAAGCCTTGAGAGATAATCTCATTCTTCCATTCTTCCACAGCAACTTTGTTGGAAATGAAAGGGAGCTCTTATTTCTTCACGTAGCTTTGATTTATTCCATACTTCTATGAAAGTTACATGACTCAGCAAGAACAACTCCCCAAGAGGACTCATGCTGGGATCCATCATGCTGGGGATGTTCTTGGACCCTCTTTGTCCTGATATTTACCAGGTCATCCACCAATATTACAGCCTTGGGAGGGCAACAGGGCTTTCCTCAGATTCAGTGGTTCTAGGACTACTTGGCTGCTTTTTTACTTCATTGCTTTTGGTGTTCTGCATGTACATACTCTAGGCTGCATTGGTGGATATGCAGGGAATATACTGGAGTTACAGGGAGTTGCATTGACTATAGTACAGTTATTTCTGATGAAGTTTGTTGCACTGAAATGATCTGCAATAGAGTTACCTGTGATGAAGCTAATGAAATGCTGCCCCCTGAATGGAAGACAACTCAAATAAGTTACCCGTTATGGGGCTAAGTTTAATTACCTGTAATGGTGTCAACCAAAATAATTGACTATTGCCTCCAATAATTTTTGCAAAGATTAAATGAATGTTTTGGATTCAAAACGATTTGTTGAAAGGACATTTTTTACCAAAATAATCTGAAGAGTGAAGATCCCACATGTTGAAACAATGTCTGAAAGATAAATTACAAGGTGCTGCATTGCATTAATGAGAGGAAATAAAAATGAGGATCCAACTATCGTTGATGGACTTGCTGTGTGATTCCTGCATTTTAATCAGATCCTCCAATCTGTTACAGGCCAGGACTGCTATGGAGAGAAACAGCAGAAACCATTGAGAATTCACAATCCTGATGCAATGTGGTCTCAATAAAATTCAGCATTGCTTAGTCTGGTTCCAGACCTACATCTCTAGTGCTGCAAGAACTGGAAAGCTTTTGTAAAACAACTTCAATGTGTTTTAGTGTTTTTAATCTGCTTTATAAAGCTCACATATCTTTCACTTGGCACATGAGGTAGGCTCCTAACCCACCCTGCACCATGTCACATCCCTTCTTCTTTTGCTTACGTGGGTTATTGTGAAACTTATTGAGTATTTAATATAAACATTTTATTACAGTTAAAATATCATAAAAATAATATATTTGATAGGAAATGAAGATGTCTAAAACATTTTAATGCTTCTTTGTGGGGAAGAGTGATGAAAGATGTATAATTTATATGTATAAATAAATTTGGAATGTTTTTGGAAATTTGGAATCTGGATAGCAGAATAGATGAGGTGGATTTGTTACTTACTAAATTTCAAAAACAAAATTATGTCAAATCATCCTTCTCGAACAGTGTTTTGAATCCAACATTTTGTCAGGGAGCAGATGAGTGAAAAGCCCTGTTGGGTTAACAGAAAAACGTTTATACAATTGGGATTACGGTATATTGAGTAAATATGTAAGGTTATTAGTTTTGTTTCCATTCAGAAGAATCTAAGATCAGCATGTTATTTAAATTCAGTTCAGAAGGCACCAGTGCTCAGTTTTAAAGCCAATTTAATTTCGCTCCTGGGTGTTGTTAGGGCAGTTCAGGGACCAATTACCTCAGCAGAACAGATTGGCTGTTACAAGATCGTTCATAACAGTGGAGAGAGAAAAGGACCTGAAGATTCCGAATCTCAAGTTTTTATGATTTTCTGGCCTTTCTTTTATTATTCATTCACAGGATGAGGGTGTCATTTATTGCCCATCCCTAATTGCCCAGAAGGCAGTTAAGAGTCAACCACATTGCTGTGGGTCTGGAGTCACATGTAGGCCAGACCAGGTCAGATGGCAATTTCCTTCCCTGAAGGACATTAGTTTTTCCCAACAATTGGCAATGGATTCACAGTCGTCATTAGACTCTTAATTCCAGATATTTATTGAATTTGAATTCCACCATCTGCCATAGTGGGATTCAAACCCAGATCCCTGGAACATTATGTGGGTGTCTGGATTAACAGTAACTGATAAATCCAATAGGCCATCTTCTCCCCACAACACCCAACACCCAATTCTACTTCTTAACCATTCCACCAACCCCAACCACTCCACTCTTTCAAGTCCACAAATCAATTGCTTCAAATTAATGACATGGTCTTCATTCCCCAGATCCTGACTCCAACTCTATCCCTCTCCCTGGCCAATGTCTTAGCCTAAATTAAGCTGTTCAAAAACATGTCCTATCTAACCCTCTCCACTATCAAAATCACTTATATCACAATAACATCACAGCCACTTCCTTGCATCAGCTCATTTGCTGTTGAAAGCCTCATTCACGTCTTTGTTACCGCCAGACTCAAATATTTCAATGCTCTCCCAAAGATGTCGCATCTTCATGGGCCATAAACTTGAGAAAAAAAACAAAATTCTACTTTTCATATTGTTAAACACTGTCCTGTTCACCTATCACTTCTCTACTTGCTAATCTATATTGGCTAATTATTTGGCAATACTTTAATTTTAAAATTCTCATCCTTATTTTAAAGTCCTTCCATGACTTTGCCCCATCCATCTGTTATCTTCCAGCCATCTGAGATATTTATACTACTCCAGTTCTGGCCTGTAGCATATCTTCAATTTTCTTCACCATTCCAAATATATGTTTTCACCATCACAGTCTCTAAGCTCCAAGCTCCTTCCTGAAATATTTCCTTTCTCTGTCCCTCTTTCCTTCTTTAAGACGCTCCTTAAAACTTATCTCTTTGTCAAAGCTATTGTGATTCTGTAAAAAAACAATTGCGATAAACATTAACATTGCAACAAACTGGAGTTTGGTGTAAGCTAAATGGAAGGGACAATCATATCTTTTATTAATATCCTATGGCTCCATACTACAACTTCCGTCTTTCAAACTTACTGATAGAAAGTCCAGTTAGTGGGGTAGCCCATTGATACAGTCTCAAGTGCAATTTGAGATGAGCAACAAATGCCAACCTTGCCAGCAATTGTCACATCTCATGGAAGAACTTTAAAAAGTCAATTCCTTCTCCATTCACCTATATCAACCACTGGGTTTTTCATTTCTTTCCTTCACTGGTTTCCCAACTTGGATTTTCTGATTTAGAACAAATGTTGCTGTTGTCTTAAGCAAATAAAAAAAGTGGTAAATGCTCTCCTTTTGGACTAATCAGTGAAGTGTTTCCAATCAACACATTTTTAAAAATTGCGTTTTTGTTCAATCTCATTTAGACATTGTGAATGCAAAATTTACCACGAAACAGTGCAATCAGGCAGCACCTCAATACGTAATGTTTTCAGAATTTGCTTTCATTAAATATTCCTCCATATAATGAAGAGAGGTGCAGTTTGATTAACTCAGCTAAAAATGGTTTACTTACAATTAATAAACATTTTTAATCACTGTATCAATCCTGATTACATCACACTATATTCTTTAGCAAGAAATTACTTTTAGAAAATATACATAAGCATTTGTCAGTTATATAAAGGCAAAATATTGTGGATGCTGGAATTCTGAAACAAACACAGAGAATGCGTCTAATGGAGAAAGAATGAGAATCAACATTTCGAGTTTGCTATGACTTTTTGTAAAGAGTCATACCAGATTTGTTAGTTACACTTTAGTAGGAGACTGCAGTCAGCTTTCTTCAAATACAGAAAAATAAGTTCAAAAGCTTTTAAAAAAATTCCACTTAGACTTTTGCAGACAAAGAGCCGACGTTATTTGTAGAGTTGCCTTTAATCCCTGCAGCCAAGCAAAAATAGCGAGAACTCACCATGGTGATTAGTTCACGTTGGGAAAGCAGCCAATTTTATGGGTGGGCCCATATTCTACAGGAATTCTTTTTATACATAGCAAAGAAGATCATGGATATTTAATTTGTACTAACTTGAATTTGCATGTATGTTTCTATGAACTTTTGTATAGGTTACAGTAATTTTGAGTGGATTGTGTCGATAATAAACAATGGAACTAGGCAGAACTGCTACCCCGAAAGAACTTGCTACTAATTACAGCATCTCTGTAGTAATGAATATGCAGAGAGTACATAAACTAGTCTAATTACCCACAAGTTGACCTAAGACCATTAAGGTTATGAGACATAGGAGCAGCAGAAAACCATTTGGCCCATCGAGTTGCTTTGTTATTTAAAGAGATCATGGCTGATCTGATAATCCTCAACTCCACTTTCCTGCCTTTTCCACATAATCCTTGATTTCCTTACTGATTAAAAATGTCTATCTGAGCCATAAATATACTATTGACCCAGCCTTGACAGCTCTCTATTGTAAAGAATTCCATAGATTCACTACCCTCTGAAAGAAGAAATTCCTCTGCATATCTGTCTTAAATAGGCAATCCCTTATTCATAAATCTTGCCCTCTGGTTCAGATTCTCTTACAAGAGGAAACAACATCTCATCCTGTCAAGACCCTTTAAAATCTTATATGATTCAATAACATTGCCTCTCATTCTTCTAAACTCCAAAGAATTCAGGCCGAACCTACCCAACTCTCCTCATAAAAAAAATCAATCCAAAGCGAGGATCTCTGGACTGCCTACCAATACCAGTATATCTTTCCTTTTAATAAAGGGACCATACCGTCATAGAGTTATGGAGTCATACAGCATGGAAACAGACACTTCAGTCCCACTAGCCCACGCCGACAAGTTTCCCAAACTAAACTAGTCCTATTTGTCTGCGTTTGGCCCATTTCCCTCTGAACCTTTCCTATTCATGCACCTATCTAAATGTCTTTTAAATGCTGTAACTGTACTTGCATCTACCATTTCCTCAGTCAGTTCATTCCATGCATGAACCACCCTCTGTTTGAAAAAGTTGCCCCTCAGGTCCCTTTTAAATCTTTCTCCTCTCACCTTAAAATTTTGCCCCCTAGTTTTGCACTCCCCACACTAGTGAAAAGAGCTTTGCTATTCATTTTATCTATACCTCTTCATGATTTTATAAACCGCTATAAAGTCACACTTCAACCTCCTACAGTCTAGTGAAAGAAGAACCAGCCTATCCATCCTATCCTTATATCTCAAACGCACTAGTCCCAGCAACATCCTGGTAAATCTTTTCATAACTCTCTCCAATTTAATAATATCCTTCCTTCAGGAGGGCAACCAGAACTATACACAGTACTCCAAAAGTGAGCAAACTGTTCAGTTTTCTAGGTATGATCTAACTAGCCCCTTGCATAGTATTTAGGAAGGCTTTTCTACTTTTATACTCCATTCCTTTGAACTAAAGGCCGACATTCCATTTGACTTCCTTTTTACCTGCTGAACCTGTAAGCTATCTCTTTGTCATTTTTGCACATGGACCGCAAATCGCTTTATGCTGTATGTCATTTGCAGTTTATTTCCAATTAAATAGCATTCCTGCTAAAGTTCACATCCTCACATTTTCCCACATTTTATTCCATCTGTCAAGTTTTTGCCCACTTGATAAACCCATTATATTCCGCTGCAGACTCTTTGTGTCATTCTCACCACTTGCCTTCCCACCTATTTTTGTGTCATCCACAAACTTGGCTACAATACATCCACTTCCATCATCCAAGTCATTGTCAAGTTAGTTCCTAAGCAATCAGTGATCAATCATTAATCTGGTTCACAACTGATTAACAATTTTTTTTACTGTAACTTCTATTATTTAAATATAAAATTGGTGGTCCTTGGATGAGATTTTAAACCAAGGTCTGCTCTATCCTCTCCAGGAATTAGTTAGAAGTTCCTACATCACTATTTTGAGGAGCAGAGGAGTTCTCCCCAGGGACCTAGCCAATATTTATTCCTCAATCACCATCACTAAAACAGATTATCTGGAGATATCACATTGTTATTTGTGGAGTTTGCAGTATAAATTGATTGCTGTGTTTCCTTGATCATAACAAATTAAAAAGTACTTTCTTGGCCATCAGGATGCCCTGAAGTTATTGAAGATGTTAAATAAATGCTGGCTTTATACTTTTCACACTGATGTTTTCTTACAAAGGTCAAGATCTGGCATTTCTGAAATTTAATATGTTTGTTAATTGACTCTTTTCCAGTTAAACAACAATCCACACTGTCCCAAGTATCCTACTGTTTTCGATGTGGTTCCACATTACCATCCAGCACTCTAACGGTTAACTAGTTCTTTGCCTGTAAGCAATTAGTGGCATCTTCCAGCATAAATATCGGTCCTCAGACAGCTCAGATCAACCAAACATGACTAAGTAAATTACAGGAGCTAACTCCTGTGTATTCCCCTTCCAATAAAGTCACTGATTTCTGATTCATGTCATCTGGCCTTCATTCTCCAATAATCTGGCCTTGAGGAAGAAGCAGTGGAGCCTAAACTGTTAGCAGATTTCCTAGTGTCCTCAAGTCGAAGTTAGTTATTAAGTGCAGGAGGCGCTGCAACCCTAGAGTGTAGACCCCAGCTGTTGGGATCATGAACAAGTATCTCAGAAACACAATCCAGATAGCTGAACAGTTATCTCAACGATAAAGTCATAACTCCATTTTAAAGTGAAGCATCTGTTGTAAATTTTCCACTTGTGCTCTATTCTGTTCACTTATAATGTGGAACTTGGACAACATAAGCATATTTAATCATTTACCAATGTCCTAAAGTATAGACTATATAATTGGACTTCAACATGTTTCATAATGGGCCGTGCATGATTCAGATATAGCAGTTAGCTTTAGACTGTCTGAACAAAGAGCTTTCTGATGGTCACTCCCTGGGTGGCACCACTTTCACCGTGTGAAGCCCAGACAATATCCAGCCTTTCTGGCATGAGCTTCCAGCTTTAACTGTAGTTAATTATGCAGTATCTGCCTCTCCATGATTCAATGATAACTTTCAAAAGGAAATTATATAAATATCTGAAAATGAAAAATTTGCAGGGAAAAGAGGAAAGAAGGAGAGGGAATAAATGGATAGTTCTGTCAAATAGCCAGAATTGTTACAATGGGCCAAGAGGCTTCCTTCTGTGCTATCTTATTCCATGATCCTAATGGAACATAGGAACAGGAGCAAGACATTCAGCCCCTCGAGCCTGTTCCACCATTCAATTAGATCATGGCTAATCTGTGGCCTAATTCCACATTCTGTGATTATTAGAGAGGCACAATCATAGGCCATAAAATGAGGAACATTATTACCTCAATGAAATCCAACAGAAGTTTTCAAAACCATGAGGGGACTGGACATATTTTCTTATTCATTCATGGGATGTGGGTGTCACAGACTGGCACAGCATTTCTTGTCCATCCCTAACTATTGTGAGGCCAATTAAGAATCAACCACATTGACATCACATGTTGGCCAGACCGGGTAAGGAAGCAGTTTTCTTCCCTAAATGACATCAGTGAACTAGATGAGTTTTTCCGACAATCATCAACGGTTTCATGGTGATCAATAAAAATTTGGAATTACGAGTCTAGTGAATTCAAATTTGACTAACTGCCAGGATTCAAACCTGGGTCCCCAGAGCATTACCTGGGGTCTCTGGATTAATAGTCCAATGATAATACCAATAGGCCATTGTCTCACCCAACTAACAGCTATGCCACACACTTCCATCGTACACTAACCTCATTCCAGGAAAAAATGGCCTATAATAGGGTTGAAAGACCAAGGACCAGTTTGGCCCCTCATTCTCTACAAGAAGAGGATCCCAGTCACGTGAAGATGCTGAAACTTCCACGTTCCATCAACTAAGTAAGAAGCCTTGCTCATTGTTGTACTGTTTTCTCATTACCCCCACTATTCTTAACATGTCACAAACTTCCATCACTTGGTTGCATGCATTCTCTCTTTTGCCTCCTGCAGGTACTGATGGCATGTCCATGGTCTCTGTGGTCAAGAGGATGATGCTGCCACACATCCTTCCACCCCTCTGAGGAAGACAGCATAAATGTCTCAGAGGAAGCACTGGCAAGACTGCCTCCTGCACCCTCCAGCTTCAACTATAACTTCTCCTTTTACAAATAGTACATTCTGGATATTCAAAAACTGTGAATATGAACTATGTTTCATTTTTAATGATGAAAAGTGATCCTGAGGAATATCTCAATGACCAAACATAATAGAGTAATGCAACACAGAAGAAGGTCATTTGGCCCACCTTGTGCTAGCTCTTTGTTAGAGCAATCCACATGTGTCAGTCTCCAGCCCTTTTCTCATTACCTTACATTTTTCACCCTTTGAAGTATTTATCCAATTCCTTTTTGAGAGTTGCTATTGAAACTGCTTCCACTTCTCCAGGCAACACATTCCAGATCACAATAACTATTGTTCAAAACAAATGTTCTGAATCAGCATGATACCGACTCAAAATGTTAACTTGGTTTTCCTCTCCACAGATGCTGCCAGGTCAGCTGAGGTTTTCCAGTATTTTCTGTGTTTGTTCCAGATTTCCAGCATCCATAGTATTTTGCTTTTATGTGAAAAAAAGGCTTCCCTTATATCTCCTCTTTTATTTTCAGCTTAAATCTGCCTTGTCTGATTAATGACCTGCCTGCTCCTGGAAACAGCTACTCCTTACGTACTCTTCAAAATGCTTCATGATTTTTAACAGCTTGATCAAATCTCCACTTAACCTCTTCTGCATCTATCAGAACAATCACAGCTTTTCAGTCTCTTTGCAAAAACTGACATCCCTCATGTATACACGTACTGTTCCATCCTCCTGTACCCTCTCCAAAGCTGTAACATTCTTACTGAAGTGTGGTACCATAACTTAACACAATGTTCAAGCAAGATTAAATCAATGTTTCATGCATTTATATCTTCTTAAATTGCCAAAAGCGTGATGGCTTGTTATATCCAATGGATGAGCTAATTTGAAAAGGCTAAATAACTTTTTGTAATTCAATATTTTGTCTGTGCTGACAGAACCCACTAGATTCTCCTCAAAACGTCTTTCAGGCAACGTCATTGTCATCAAAGGAGCTTTCTTTTGAGTTGTTTTAATTAAGCTCAAAGAGCTCACATGGTAAAGCCCTTCTGATGTCCTGGCCTGGAGACCATATGAATATATTTATCTGTCTCTTGGCGGTTTTTTGAATTTTCAGTGTCAGCTGTAACTCTGTGAGCAGTATTCTTTCCTTTTATTCATTCAGTGGAGGTGGGCTTCACTGGTCGGTGAGACATTAATTCCCATCCCTAATTGCCCTTCCAAGGGTGGTAGTGAGCCATCTTGAAACACTGCAGTCCTTGGAGTGAAGGGACACACACAGGACTGTTAGGGACAGAGTTGCAGAATTTTGGCCAAGCGATAGGAAAGAAACATCAATATAAACAAAATACCATGGATGCTGGAAACCTGAAATAAAAACACGAAGTACGGGGGCCATGATTTGTGGAGAGAGAAACAGAGTTAACATGTCTGGTCCAGTAAAATTCTTCTCTATGGGTGCTGACAAACCTACTGAGTTTCTCCCACCACTATCTGTTTTTAATTAGGAACAGCAATATATTTCCAAGTCAGGATGGTGACTTGAGTCATTAAGTTGTGGGTACAAAGTCCATTCAAATCCCAGGCTGACATTCCCACTCTCAGTGTCAGTACTGAGGGAGTGCTGCACTATCAGCTGTGCCCTCTTTCAGATGAGAGATTAAACCCATCCGTCCTCTTAGGTGAATGTAGATCCCATGGTTCTAATTTAAAAAAGAGCTGAGGAATTCTCTCAGGTTTCTGAGGCAATATTTATCCCTCAACTGATACAACTACAACTGATTAACTGATCATTATAATGTTGCTGTTTGTGGGAGATGTCTGTGTATAAATTGGCTGTTACATTTTCTACATTACAACAGTAATGTATGTCACTGTTGTAAAACTCTTTGGGACACCCTGATAGGTTTCTTCTTTTTACACCTTTGTTGGTGCATTGTCACAAATCTCAGTTTTTGGTGTAATAGAAATTGCAAACTTGATTCAGAATACTAATAAATCATTCATCATAGGGAGTTGCCCCACAACATATTTTTTGTCGATTTCTCAGGATCAAATCATATACTTCAACCACCGAACCGCAACACACAAGATCATTTGAAGTTATTTGTCAGTACATCTTTTTCCTAGAAACAAGGATTCTTTTCTCACACACTGCTGCGTTAATAACAAATTTTGTCCAAGCTACCAGGATACTGATTCTTCGAGAGTAGGTCAACAACAGTTCAACCATAACATGGAACATACTCTCCTTTCACATTAAACAATATAAAACATAGCAAAAGGATGCAGGCAAAATTGATAAAACTGCTAGCAAATTTGTAGGATATTTGGGCTCATTATTGACAGAGAGCACAAATTCAAATTGTGTTAAGTTTTCATAAAACACTGGTTAAACATCAGAGCAGAGTTTTTGTTGAATTCTGGGCTTTTGAAGAAGGTGTAGTGGAGATTTACTCGAATGGTGCCAGGAATAAAGAAATGCAGCTGTGTACAGTGACTGTTTCTTACAGCATACAGATTAAGGAGGCATGTCACCGAGTTATTCAAAACTTTGGTGAGTTTTGATAGGGCAGATAAAGCAAATTCTTTCTACTGATACAACCTCCCATAACCTGGGACATGGATTTAAGATATTTCGTGGACACTGCCCTGCAGTGAGTTGCTATAATCAGAACGTGTTGCCTAAGAGGATGGTACACGGAAGCAGATTCAAAAATAACTCACAAAAACATATTGTAGATATTTTTATTCAGCTGCCCAGACATGCTACGGCACACATCTGGAACAAGTCAGATTTCAACCCAGGCCTCCTGGCTCAGAGGTAGGAACACTACTATGGGACCACAAGAGCTCCTTAAAAAGGGGATTGTATACTTGCTTAAGATGGAAAGAAAATTGCTGGGCTACAGATATTAGACAAAGGAGAGAGACTAATTGGTAGTCATTAAATAGGCACAGGTACAATCAATCAAATGGTCTTAGAGTCATGGATTTGTACAGCATGAAAACAGACCCTTTGGTCCAACACATTCATGCTGACCAGAAATCCTAAATTAATCTAGTCCCATTTGCCAACACTTGGCCCATATCCCTCTAAACTCTTCCTGTTCATGTACCCATCCAGATGCTTTTTAAATGTTGTAATTGTACGAGCCTCCACCACTTCCTCTGGCAGCTGATTTCATACACACACCACTCTCTGCATGAAAATGTTACCCGAGAGGTCCCTTTTAAATCTTTCCCCTCTCACTTTAAGCCTATGCCATCTAGCTTTGGACTCCCCACCCTGAGGAAAAGACCTTGGCTATTTACCGTATCCATGCCCCTTATGATTTTATAAACCTCTATAAGTTCACCCCTCAGCCTCCTATGCCCCAGGGAAAATAGCACCAGCCTATTCAGCCTCTCCCTATAGCTCAAACCCTCCAGACCCAGCAACATTCTTGTAATCTTTTCTGAATTCTTTCAAGTTTAACAGCATCCTTCCGACAGCAGGGAGACTAGAAATTGTACGCAGTATTCCAAAACTGGCCTAAACAATGTCCTTTTCAGCCACAATATGACATCCCAACTCCTATATTCAATGCACTGACCAATAAAGGCCTTCTTCACTACCCTGTTTACCTATGACTCTACTTTAAAGGAACTATGAACCTGCACCTCAAGGTCTCTTTGTTCGGCAACATTCCCCAGGACCCTATACCATTTAGTAAGTCCTGCCTTGATTTGCCTTTCCAAAATGCAGCACCTCACATTTGTCTGAATTAAACTCTATCTGCCACTTCTCAGCCCATCAGCCCATCTGTACTCTGAGATAACCTTCTTCGCTGTCCACTACACCATCAATTTTGGTGTCATTTGCAAACTTACTAACCATTCCTCCTATATTCACATCCAAATCATTTATATAAATGACAAAAAGCAGTGGACCCAGCACTGATCCCTGCTGCACATTGCTAGTCGCAGGCCTCTAGTCTGAAAAGAAACACTCTACCATCACCCTCTATCTCCTAGCTTTAAGCCAATTTTGTATCCAAATGGCTAAGTCTTCCTGGATTCCATGTGATCTAATCTTACTAACCAGTCTACTGAGCGGAACCTTATTGAATGCCTTGCTGAAGTCCATATAGATAATGTCCACTGCTCTGCCTTCATTAATCCTCAAAAACTCAATCAAGTTAGTGAGACACCATTTCCCATGCACAAAGCCATGTTGACTATCCCTAATCAGTCATTTCCTTTCCAAATTCATGTAAATCTTGTCCCTCAGAATCCCCTCAATCCCCACAACTTACACCAGGCTCACCGGTCTATAGTTCTCTGGCTTTTCCTTACCACTTTTCTTAAAACAATGGCACCACCTTAGCCATCATCCAGTCTTTCGGCACCTCATGTGTGGCTGTTGATGATATAAATATCTCAGCAAGGGGCCCAGCAATCACTTCCCTAGCTTCCCACAAAGTTCTGGGATATACCTGATGAGGTCCTCGGGATTTAGCTACTTTTATGGATTTTAAGATGTCCATCACCTCCTCCTCTGTAATATGGACACTTTCTAAGATGTCACTATTTATTTCTCCAATTCCATTTCCTTCTCCACAGTAAATACTGACACAAAATACTCGTTTAGTATCTCCCCGATCTCCTGCGATTCCACCAATAACTGGCTTTGTTGATCTTTAAGGGGCCCTATTCTCTCCATAGCTACTCTTTTGTCCTAAATGTATTTGTAGAATCTCTTTGGATTCTCCTTAACTCTCATTACCAAAGCTATCTCATGTCCCCTTTTTGCCCTCCTGATTTCCTTCTTCAGCATACTCCTACTGCCCTTAAGTTCCTTCAGGGATTCACTTAATCCCAGCTGTCTACATCTGACATAAGCCTTCTTTTTTCTCTTGACCAGAGCCTCAACTTCTCTAATCATCCAGCATTCCTACACCTACCTGCCTTGCCCTTCACACTAACGGGAACACACCACCTCTGGACACTCATTACCTCATTTTTGAAGGTCTCCTACTTTCCAATCATCTCTTTACCTGTGAGTAGCCTCTCGCAATCAACTTTTGAAAGTTCTCGTCTAATACTGTTGAATTTGGCCTTACTCCAATTTAGAACTTTAACTTTTATATTCTGTGCTACGATGTTACAATTTTAAGAGTTCCAGATCTTGGTTGGTAGTTGTTAGTTTCAACAACAGCTTGTATTTATGTAGCACTCTTAGGATAGTAAAAAGTCTCAAGGTGCATTACAGCAGCATTACTTTTGAAAAAAAGACACTGAGCTACATAAGTAACTATTACAGAAAATGGTCAAAAGCTGGTGAAAGGTTTTAAGGAGCATCTTAAAAGATGAGAGGTAAAGAGGCCAAGATGTTAATGGAGAGTATTGAGTGCTTGGCCCCTGAGGCTATCCAATACATCACTCAAAAGGCCTTGCACATGTAGGATGTTATTGATTGTGGTGAACTTGCTCTCCAATTCTGTTTAGAAAACAATCACTATGGATCTGCAGTAACAGAGACCACAATTATGTACCCAGTAGCTTTGTTTGTGTCTTCACACAATCACGTTGCTCCTAATCATTTTTGTTTATATAAATGCCTGATCCTAGATTCAATCCCAAACCTTCCTATAACTGCCACTAGTAAGTTTCCGGTACATGACAAATCTG
Source organism: Rhincodon typus (assembly GCF_021869965.1). Classification (NCBI taxonomy): domain Eukaryota; kingdom Metazoa; phylum Chordata; class Chondrichthyes; order Orectolobiformes; family Rhincodontidae; genus Rhincodon; species Rhincodon typus. The sequence goes on from NC_063350.1 coordinate 5,040,199, forward strand.
ATTGAAACTTCTCAGATGTCCAATAATTCCCAAGATATAATGTATCAACACTACTTTGCAGGACAAAATAATTCCTAAAAAGTTTAACTCTTAGCAAACCACTGTTGCATTCCATCTCACTGATCAGATTGTCTGTATTTTTTTATCTTGTGTAGCTGCTATTTCTTTTTCTTAATTCTCCTCTCACCCATTATGTTCAGTGACCCACATTAGCTCCCAGTCCAGCAACATTTTATTCAAAAATTCTCATACTTGTTTTCAAATTCCTACATTGTTTGTCCGTCTGTCTGTCTGTCTGTCTGTCTGTTTATCTATCTATCTATCTATTCACATTGGCAGCCATAACCCTCTGATTTATCTAAGCACCTCAAGTTTTGCCTTCTTGCGCTCTCCCAATTATAATTACTCCACCACTGGATGCCAAGCCTAGGCCCCAAGCTCTGGCCCTCTCTGACTCACTTTCTTTCTTTATGACACTTCTTAAAACCCAAATCTTTGACCAAGGTTTTGGTCATACGACCTAATGGCCCAGATCTCGGGTCTCTGGATAGTCAGAAACCAGATGTGACATCAAAGATGGGGTGTGTTTAACCATTTCTCTGGTCACCACACACAAAGGAAAAATTCTTAGAACCTGTTCGTATAACTATTGATTTGATTTGCTTTGATTTATTATTGTCACATGTACATAAGTACGGTGAAAAGTTTTGTTTTACTTGCAGTATACACAGATCATAACATACAAAGATCATAGAGTGATTGTACAGAACGAGGAATACAAGTTACAGCTCCAAAGAAGGTGCACAAAACACAAGATCAATATTAGATTTGAAATTTGAGACGTCCATTCAGAAGTCTAATAACAGCGGGGAAGAAGCTGTTCTTGAACCTGTTGGTACATGTGTTTAAGCTTCTGTATCTTCTGCCTGACAGAAGAGGTTGGAAATGATTATAACCAGGGTGGAAGTGGTCTTTGATGATGTTGGCTGCCTTTCCAAGGCAGCAAGAAGTGTAAATGGAGTCAATGGATGGGAAGTTGGCTTGCATGACTGACTGGGCTGTGTTCACAACTTCCTACAGTTTCTTATGGTCCTGGGCAGAGAAGTTGCCGTACCAAGCCATGATGCATCCAGAAGAATTCTGAAAAAGGGTCCAGACCCGAAACGTCAGCCTTCCTGCTCCTCTGATGCTGCCTGGCCTGCTGTGTTCATCCAACTCTACACCTTGTTATCTCATGCCTCCAGATAGAATGCTTTCTATGGTGTGTCTATAAAAGTTGGTCACAGTCCTTATGAAGTTGCCAAATTTCCTTAGCATCCTGAGGAAGACGAGGTGTTGCTGTGCCTTCTTGACTATTGCATCAATTATTCTTTAACCTCACTCAGTTTTTATGTGGTTATGAGCAAAGTTACAGTTTTCGTTCCTGCCAATTCATTACAAAGGAGAAAATCAACTCCCTCTATGGGTAATTTCTGAATAAACCACATTGTCTTTGCTCCAGACAAGTCACATTCAAATTACACTTTGTATAAAGGGACAGGCATATACAGTCCATTAATTCCATATGTTAAAATCTTGCTTTTCAATGCCGTATTTTGGTAACTACAGGTGTTGGGAATGTACTTATATTTAAGAATTATGTGGAAAAATTGGAAAACAAGGAATATTTTCATCATTTTATGGGTTAAACAGGTTTTTATTTCAGAGTAATGTCAATGGGTTAATACGTACAGTAAGCCATTTGCTGCTTATGGAAAAAGCAAGTGACTTTGGAGAAAACACCTAAGCAAAGCTTTCAAGAAGATAAAAGATGGGATATATTGGCTTAATTATTAAGAAACCTGACTTTGAAAAGATTGGGGGGGGCCTTTATGCCAGTGAATTGGGCTACATGGCTTAGTTCCTCCTGATGATCCTGCACTGGGCGAATGGATTCCTAAAACAACTACGCTCCATATTTCTAAAGAGACTTTCTTTGGAAGTCCAGGTCAAAAATGTGGAGCTCTGCCAGAAGATTGAAAAAAAGTAGTGGCAATCATCTGAAGTGGCTGACTGTCGAACTTCGATTTACAATGCTTCCGTGTTTTATAATGCTCCTGTTTTATAACGTGTCTGCCTTGCGATGTTTGATTATATTAAAAAATGCTCTATAAATATAAATTGCTGTTGTTTCTCCAGCACAATGCAGAATGCCATCTCCAGGCATTCATTACCATTGGATATTATTATCCAAATGTAAGAGACTATCATCCATAATGATCATTGTAACTTCCAATCCTTTGGAAGGCTTAGTCATACTGCACTAAAATATTTTTGCTGATGACATAACCTAAAGTGAATTCAAGAGAACAAAAGAAAGCTTTGAGCTTCAATGGTAGCTAACCAACCGACAAAACCCACAAAAATATCCAAATGGAAAATCCACATACTGCTTTTAGTTTATGTGCAATCTCATTTTGAATAGGAAGTCTGAGCTTTTCCCCACATGCCCAGCTTAATTCAATTGTTTCAAATTTAAAATGCCTCTAGATGGGTTTCACTCTGTCATCTCACTCTGATAGAGTTATAGAGTTTTAAAACATGGAAACAGACCCTTCGGTCCAACTCATTCATGCCGACCAGACATCCCAATCTGACCTAGTCCCATTTGCCAACATTTGGCCCATATCCCTCTAAACCCTTCCTATTCATATACAACATTTAAAAGGCATCTGTCTAGATAATTGTACCAGCCTCCAGTACTTCTTCTGGCAGCTCGTTCCATACATGCACCATCTTTTGCGTGAAGAAGTTACGCCACAGATCTTTTTTAAATCTTTCCCCTCTTACTTTAAACCTATGCCTTCTAGCTTTGGACTCCTCCATCCTAGGAAAAGACCTTGGCTATTCACCCTATCCACATCCCTAATGATTTTATGAACCTCTGCAAGGTCACCCTACAGCCTCTGACACTCCAGGGAAAAATGTTCCAGCCTCTCCTTATAATTCAAACCCTCCAGTCCCAGTAACATCTTTGTAAATCTTTTCTGCACCCTCTCAAGTTTAAAAACATCTTCGACACTATCCTATCTTCTTATCGTCTTCACAAGAGGTTATCATCATCTACCTCCTCTTGAGTCCTCAATTACAATTGTGGAATTCACAGCCTCAGAAGATCAAGGGCACTTAACAGTCGATGAAAGCAGTCTTGTAATGCAGGAAACGCAAATTTCCGTTTATACGTATCAAGCTCCCACAAACAGAAAAGTTATAATGGCTAATCCACTTTACAGATGTTGGTTGAGAATAAATATTGACCAGATGCCAGGAAAAATTCTGCCTGTAAGATTTTGGGTTCATAAGCTATGGATGCCTAAAATAGGGAGTTGAATAATCATGAGTAATTTTAAAGTAGTTTATTAAGTTAGTTGAGAAGCAACATTTTAGATATGATGTATTCACTAAACAGTCAGGAAAAGTACAGAACCCATAATTATTCAGAATGGTTTATTCATCCCACAGGATGAAGATAAAATTGACACAGAGTTTGTGGATCTTGATAGCTTGAGATTGCAGCTTTCTCTCTGCACCTGGAAGTGTTAGGGAAATATTCACACAGTCTTTCTCTGTCTTCTCTAGTCCATCTTCCATCCAAAGAAGGTGGCGGCCAGATGAGGACTGTGGCCTGATGAGGACTGCCCCTTTCTGTGAATATTCATTAATAATAGTTTGTTTCTTAGAATTACCTTACATTATGTCGGAACTCGTTTGAACCTTTCTAGCCAATGAATACAGGACAGATAACTAAGATGTCAGGATGATCACCTTCCCAGTCCATCACTTAGTTTGAGGTCATTTTTTAGTTCCCCTCATTGTCTGGATGATTTTCTGTCCTTAATTGACATTGCAGCGAAGCGGTTACAAGACTTTGTCTTCTTGATTTCTGAATGTCAACTTGGAAGTCTGAATCAAGAGGCCATCCCACTTCTAGGGACTGTTTATGTGTTTTCCCAGACAGAGAAAGAAAACAGTTTTATTGCTTAGTGAGGTGGTCTAATGCGATGCCTATCAATTCCAGAATAATTCAATATTTACACTAGAATGTTTCATTTACTGAAGGCCATATTTCTTTCGTCTGCTCCCCTTTGGATCATACCATGGAATTTTTCATGGCCACCCTGACAGATAAGGCAGAGCCTGAGGCTAACGCCCCATCCTAAAATTGGCACCACTGAAAATGCAGAGATCCCAAGGTACAGTTGCTCCAACAGTGCAACACTCCCTCAGTACTCCACTGGGAGTATCAAGCTAGAGTACTTGCTCATGTTTTTACATGGGGCCTGGAACGCACAACTTTCTTGACTCCAAAGTGAGATTGCTACCCATTGATGTTTCGAAAGCATTCTGATTTGCAGGCTGCAGTCTTAATCCAACAAATGGTAGCATTGCATCGTTGGTTCCTCATTCCATCACATACTCTAAATGTTTGGATCTGCAGTTCCTCTCATGCTGTACAGGATTACTATTGCAACAACACAATTAGTGAGCCATGGCTGACATTCCCTGAGATAAAGGAACGAGAGAAAGGGTGGCAACTGTTGTGTAAAGATATTATAATCTTGGAGCACCTTGCAATGATGTCACAGAGCTGGTCCTCACTGGGTATAAATAGTACCATATGGCTGGAGTTAAGGGAGAGAGAATAACACATGAAAGGCGAGACATGAGATTTAGTCATGTGAATGTTGGCAACAAATACAGAGAAACACATGGAGTAGGTTGATTAGGATTAGATGGATTAGTTTATGGAATAGTCTTTCAATAATGTGACAGTAAGATTAGATTCCGGTATATCTCTGAATGCTGTGTATTGTGGCGTTTAGTCTTTAAGTGCAATAAACAGTGTTATAAAGAAACCCAAGCCTGAAGCCAGCTTTTCACCTTGCCTTCTCTTCAACCTTGAATTAAAACTCGCGGATGTGGGTATAGAACCATACAACAAAAGAGCAGCCTGTGTCTGAGTGAGGACTCAGAGGATGCCAAGGTGACAGTCTAGCTGTTGAGTAAATAACCTCCAAACGAAATTTGTGGAACATCAGACGCACACCATCTATAGTTTTCAAATATACACAGCTGACTTGAAAGGTTAATACAGTCAAAATGATTTTAAAAATTACTCCTTCCAATAAAAACACTTGCTGGAAGTAGTTAGTCTGGAAGTTGTCAAGCTCAAGTCTTGGTAAATTCTGATTTCAATCTTGGTATCATATAATGAGTCTTGGAATCAGTCTCATTAGGCTAGAGTGAGGTAAAATCAGTTTAGTTTTTTTTAAACTTCCATATTGTTAATCTGTGTGCTCTGATTGACAGCACGTCTATGAGTATCTGAACTACCAAATATAGGCATGTCCTAGAGCACAACGTGCAAAATCCAAACAAAATAAGCAACACAACATTCTGGCATGCATATGATGTTTAGCACAATCATGTGGTTGAATTCGACGTGTCACCAGTACAAACTGGGGTGAGTTGTTATGAAGTTGATATGCTGAGTTTGTTGACGCTTTACAGCTTTCTAGAGACTTCCAGGTGTTTGGCATTACATGACAACTGCAAAACTGTTAGATACTTACTGCACCAATAATGACAAATTAGAGTTACAAGTAACCTAGGCAGACACACTTCAGTGACAATGCTGAGGGAGTGCAGCACTGATGAAGGTGTCATTTTTTTTGAAGATGTATTAAACTGACACCCTATATGCTTTCTCATGTGGATATAAAAGATCAAATCGATATCCCAGATAACATTTATTCCCTAAATGATGTCACTAAGAACAAATGATCTGAATCTTTGGGGTGTCTTTTATTTATAAATATCTTCTTATTGCTTTCATTGGTAGTGGATATCACTGACAAGGCCAGCATTTGTTGCCCATCCCTAATTGTCCTTTAACTGAGTGACTTACTAAGCTATTTCAAAGGGCAATTAAGTATCAACTACATTATTCTAGCTCTGGAGTCACATTGAAACAGAGAAAATAGGAGCAGGAGTATGCCATTTGGCTCTTTGATCTGGTTCCCCATTCAATATAATCATGGCTAATCCTTTACCTTAACACTATTTTTCTGCTTTCTCTCCATGATGCCTTTTAGATGATAAAACTGGGTTCTTAACTTTTCATCATATTACCCAACAAAGAACTATTGATTTCAGTCTTGCCTACTGGAGATAGGTACCTGGCATTCCAATTTGTATTTTAGCCATGCCTAAGTTACCTTTCTGAGATCTGATATCTCCCCAACCACAAACAGTTCAGATAGCTTCTCTGTGGTTCTTGTGTATCATCTGCCATGAGATAACTAAAGAAGATTTACTTAGGTACTTTTGTGCCTAAGATGGCACTGTCAGTGGCGATGTATAAACTCTTTACTATATTCACTGAGTATATGTGACAATAAAGGTTAATTTTAATTCTAAATTCTAATTCTAATGACCCAGATAATCTGTTTTAGTCCCTATTTATTAACTGAGGGAAAAATATTGGCTGAAATCAAGAGGTTAGCTCTCCTGGTCTTTGAAATTGTGATATGGAGTACTTTACACATATCTGAGACAGGACTTTGCTTTGATATCTCATTTAAAAAATTATATCTCCCTCCAAGAGTAAAGCAGCCCTTCCCCATACTGTGCTGTCATGTTAACCTATATTATATTCTGAAGTTGCTGAATTGAGGCTTGAAACCACAAACTTCTGACTCAGAGGCACAATGCATTTGTATTTAATAATTTACCATAATTTTTGGTATCAAGGCATTTATATCACTCCATTCACCTCAGATCACACATTACTCATTCCTTGACCTAAATTGTTTCTTTCTGATCCCTCTAGGAATCACTCTCAAGCTCCTGTAGTTATTTTCTCTTCCAAAGCTCCTTCTCAGTTAATAGTCCAGGTTTCCGTCCTCAGCACTTTAGGATTTTCTTCTCTGAAGTCTGGAACACATGAAACACAATTCTCTTTTGTCTTTTCAAGGCCAAAGTACCAGGAAGAATGAACCACAAACATGGATCTGCACTGTAATTATTGGAGACATATGCTGCAGATACCAAAGCATCTATTTCCCATCTGTTAGTACAGGGTAGCTTACCGCATCCAACCAGCTGGTTATGAGCGAGTCTCATGTCAAGCCTGGGTTCTATTAGCAGCGCATAGCACCTCCAGTGAGCATTTATATGGTGTATTTAAGATAATATAAAACCTCCCAACATAATTCACAGGAACATTATCAGATAAAAATCTTAAAATCGAGACACATAAGAAGATATTAGGCCAGGTGACCAAATATTTTGTCAAAGAGTTGGGTTTTAAGGAACATCTTACAGAAGAAGAGTGATGGATAGTTGAGAGGTTCTTCAACTTAGAATATAGGCAGCTGAAGACATGGTCACCCATGTAGGGCTGAAGAAGGGGTTGTGCATGATGCAATTTAATGCCTAGGCAGCCCATTAACCTGTAAACATAACCAGTTACCATCACCACGTTAACTTTCACGTCAGGTTAGGTGCTAAATGAAATAGAAGCACAGATGATAAGGTACAACAGTGGATCAGTGGGATTGATATTGGCTCACCTGGGATCATTGAGGGAATTCTGATCTTAATCAGAATCGGGGTGGAGAGCAATGAAATCTCGGGCTGTGATGTAGTGGACAGGGCCACTGTCATTTGTGGGGTAAGAGAAAATGTCTGTGATTGAGGCTGGGGAACAACAGCTGTGAATGAGGGAAGTAGTGGGGGCCCAAGTCTCCCTTGTGAGCTCTGAAAGCACTGTGATTATTTTCTGTCCACTTTACGGCCTGGACCTCTTCTGACCCACAATCCACATTCAGGCAGTCCCTGCTCCTCCCTCTCAGGACCTCACTGGGATGAAATCTGTTACTTAAGAAAAACACACAGCCTTCCTACAGGAGTTCTATCTGCTGCTCACTGGGACACAGGAAACAGAAGGGAACTAAGGGACTTCCTTCAATCATTTCTGCACTGAAAGCAAAGGAAACCTCCAAAGGCAGGAATTTTTATTGAGGGGACAGTGGGTGGAGGGAGAGGCAGAAAAAATGAAAGGTCAGTTACACCATGACTTCACATCTCATCATCATTTTAATGGTAGAAAGTAAGCAAAAGTCTGGCAAAATGTTTGTTTTGTTTGTTCATGATTAGCTCAAAAGGCAATTGAATTCTTCTGTTAAAACCAATGTTCACAAATACAATGCCACAGAATTAATGAAAATCTTTCCTATTAATGTAATCGCTTACTTAACAACTGAAAGATGGATAGTGCACACAAGTAAATTACTCTGGCTGTAACCACTGGTATGCAAGTGTTAGAATACCACGTAACCAATTGAAGAATATGTAATGACTGAATTATTTAAATTCTTTGAACAGATTTTGACGTAGGTTCGTTTTCAGTAGACAAGAACAAAGCAAAATAAGAACTAAAGATGAATAGACCATGCACCAAGAAACCATCACTTGCTAAAAGAAAAAGTAATTTTCTTGTCAACAGAACAGTTTAGCATCGGCGAGTGGGGAAGTGTTAAGTTCATGTACTTCCACCTCATGACATTGTCTACCTCCAGCCAGTTTGAACCAATCTGCTGCTGATATAACAAGGCATAGAGCTGGATGAACACAGCAGGCCAAGCAGCATCAGAGGAGCAGGAAGGCTGACGCTTCAGGTCTGAACCCTGCTTCGGATGTGGGGGAGGGGAAGGGGACTCTGAAATAAATAAAGAGAGGGGGAGGCGATGATGGAAGGTGGATAAAGGAGCAGATAGGTAGAGAGAAGACAGACAGGTCAAGGAGGCAGGGATGGAGCCAGTAAAGGTGAGTGTAGGTAGGGAGTTGGGATGGGGGTTGGTCAGTTGAGGGAAGACAGTCAGTTTCAGGAGACGGGATGAGGCTAGTAGGTAGGAAGTGGGGGTGGGGGTTGAGGTGGGAGGAGCGGATAGGTGGGAGAAAAGACGGACAGGTCAAGGAGCAGGGACGAGCTGGTCTGGTTTTGGGATGCGGTAGGGGGAGGGGAGATTTTGAAGCTTGTGAAGTCCACATTGCGACCATTGGGCTGCAGGGTTCCCAAGCGAAATATGAGGTGCTGTTCCTGCAGCCTTCGGGTGGCATCGTTGTGGCACTGCAGGAGGCCCGGGATGGATATGTCGTCCAAGGAGTGGGAGGGGCAGTTGAAGTGGTTCGCGACTGGGAGGTGTAGTCGTTTGTCACGAACCGAGCGTAGGTGTTCCACAAAGTGGACTCCAAGCCTCTGCTTGCTGCTGATATATGTTTTTACTATCTCTCTACCTCACTATTCCAGTGCTTTCTAGGCCAGTGTAATACTTCACAGCCTCTCTAAACTTGTGCACATCCAAAGTTGTGTTGTCTCTGTCCTAATTCACACATGTCATGTTTCTTCCATCACTGGTGCCCATTGGCTCCCGGTCAAGCAGTATAACAATTTAAAAATGACTTTCGAACTCCTGCACAGTCTCATCTCTACGTCAACTCATCCAAATGTACAATCATCTCAGATATCTGCCCTCCTCAATTCTGACCATTTTAGCATCCTTATTTTTAATCACTCCCTCATTAGGTGGCTGTGCTTGTAGCTGCTGAGGTATTAAGCTCTGGAGTTCCTTCCCTAACCTCTCTCTCCTTCTTTGAGACGTTCCTTACATCGATTCTATTGGTCAAAGTCTTGGACTTCTGTCCGAACATCTTGTTTGGTCTAATTTTTTTTAAAATATAATTGTTCCTGTGATGCTCATGTTATTGTTGAAGTGCACGAGTGGGCGGGGAACAATTACAGGGCACGCACGTTCACACACTCTCATACATGGTACTCTTCAAAAGCAAGCGATGAGCTGCAGTTCACCCATACTCGGATAACATATGTGTTATTTGTTTAGAGGCAGCACACTGGTCTGAGGCACAAACCCACACAGGAAGAGTATTTCCCAGTCACCAGTGGAGTAGTAAATGTCAGAGTTAGGAGCAGTGATACAGCCCTGGGATACCAGCAAAAGGCCATTCAGGTTACATTCGAGAAGACAAACTCTCCAGCATCTTCTCAAAGGTAATTAGGGATGGGTAATAAATGCTGGCCTTACCAGTGACTTCCATAAGCCATAAAGGAATAATAAAATTGGCGTGGGCCTTGTTTGTCTGCATTTAACTGCAAGTGTGAGTCTCTAAGTTTGTAATTGTTCTCTAAATGTGTCTGTGTTGGAGGAAACGAAATTTGAGAGAGCTCATGGTTGCCCTCATGTGGAAGAGTTTGCACGCTGCCCCTTTCAGTGACACCTGGTGGATTGGAGCTGAATACAAAAAGCATTGTAAAAGTAACCAGGGGAGTTCATGTAGCAAATACACCAACTGACATTTTTAGCAAACTTTCCAGAGGTTGTGTGCATGAATTTGCATGTGTATGTGCATGCATTTGTAAAATTAATTGTGGATATTTAGAGATTAGATTTCATTCTAACAGAGCCAATTGTTGTTACAGAATTACACAGGTTGAGAAACATGACATTGCTGTTTATCTGGATGCTATCAGTTGGTGAGAAAGGGAATTGTAATCTCTTTGTAAAAAGGTAATTTTGTCTGTATTTAACATGCAATATCAAATCTACAGTTTCAAGTTTGAATTTTACAGCCATGAGCATGGTTTTACCCGGTGTCCAGTGGAAGAGCAGGTGAAGTTAGATAATTAAGAAAAGCAGCAAAACCGTTTTCCCTCTTTGTAACTGGGGTCAGCTAACTCTTTTTCTTCAGACACATATAAAGCCAGGCATCTCAGTGCAACTTGGCCCAGAGTGTGGCTTTGAACAGACTGCTGGGAGTTTGGTCATTAGGAGACTGTTGGAAGAAGATGCTCCTTTGCTTGTGTTTCTTTCTAATATTTTCACCCTCTAACAATTTGTTCTTACTGCACTGCAAGCAAAGAAGCTAGCTGCTTGGTTAGTATCTAGTCAGTAGTTACAGTTTGTTTGATTCCTAAGGTGTAAAATAATATAGGATATTGAAAAAGGAAAACCAATAATTAGGTGGCTAATAAAAACAAATTAATGTTGGCAGCACTGGTGATGTGCCATGGCTGCATCGTGTGGGAGCAGAGGCTGCCAGTGTAATTCAGGGCAAACATGTCTGTGATAATTAATTTCAGCTAAAGTCAGAGAGCCATAGAGGAGCTTTAGTTCAGATTTGTTTACTGGAGACCAAGCTGCAGACATGGTGGCAACTAAGGTTAAATCTACCTGGATCCTTTGTATCAGGATGCAGTTATACCTCTGAATGTAGGATATTTAGGTTGGATCAGTAACCAGACACAGAGGAGTATGAATGCAAGCGAGGCAGGTAAGGTAATCCAGAAGGCAGGAGTACAGAAGCTTCAGCCTTTGCTATGCTCATCAGGTTTGAGGTTCTCTCAGCTTGCTTTGCTGAGAGAGAGAGCTACAGAGTGAATGAGCTAACTGACCATGGAACTACGGCACACAAAGCCTTTCAAGTCATGGGCAAGAAGAAGGAATCTAATGGTGTTAGAAGACAGTATTGTGAGGGGGCTTGATGCTGTTCTCTGCAGCAAAGAATAAGACTCCAGACAGCCCTGTTGGCTAACTGGTGCAAGTGTTTACAGCTGCTCAGAAATCGAAAGGAATTTGCAGTGGAAAGGGCTGGATTCCGTCACCGTGGTCCATATAGGTGTCAAAGGCAAAGGCAGGACAAGGAAGGAGGTTCTGCACAGGGAGATAAAAAGCAGAACCATGAGCAAACTGGCATAGATGAATAAAATTAGAGAAATGAATGAGGTTTAAAGATTGGTGTGGGAGAAGTGGTACCAGTTTTTGGGGCTAGACCATTGGGACGGTCTACACCTGGTCTGAGCTGGGGCCAGTGTTCTAGGAAGCTGCATAATGAGGGAAGTAACAAGGGCTTTAAACGAAACAGCAGGGGCAAAATGTGATAAGCCAAAGAGTAAAGACAAAGCAAAAGAGAAAGGTATTAATTTGGGAAATGATAAAGAGATAATGTCAGAAAAAAATCAAGACTACATACCTCAGTGTGCACAGAACTAAATGCTTGTGGTAGTCAGAATAAAACAGATGCATTGACAAATAAACTAAGTAAGTAAGTACAAACTGAAAGAGATCGCTGCAGGGCGACATAGACTGGTCTAGGCCCAAAACGTCAGCCTTCCTGCTCCTATGATGCTGCTTGGCCTGCTGTATTTATCCAGCTCTACACCTTGTTATCTCTGACATAGACTGGGGCCTGGATAATGAAGACTGTAGAAAGCTAGGAAAAGATGGAAGGGCAGCTCTGTTAATTAACAGTGATATTAGCACAACAGAGACCCTAGTTTAGGAAACAATGAATTAGAAGCATTTCGGGTAGAGATAAGAAGTGTTAAAGGCAAGAAGTCACTTGAGGAAGTGGTATGCAGACCCCTAAAGGGTAACCACACAGTGAATTGAATGATTTATTGTCACATACATTTTACAGTGAGAAAAACAGTAAAGTACAGTGAAAAGCTTCTCCAACATTGCCATGATCTGGCACCATTTTGAATAATTTAAGAAAAAGGGAAAAAAAAATACAAAGTTAGAGCTTAAAGAGATTTCATCAGTCCTGAGCTAGCACATCACCATCAGTGACGCCTGCACAACCATCCCTCTTCCACTGCCTCGCCGCCATCTACACTGGACCCAACCAACGTCAAAGTGGCCGATCCTCAGGCGCCATCTTTTGCCACTGGGCTGGTTCTTCTCTGCCACCGCATGTGACGAACTCACCAATGTCGGAGTTGCATCTCTTGCCACTGGGCCCACCTCGATGTCAACATTATGCCCTTCTGCCACTACTTCGCCACCGCCAGTGCCAGACCCAACCAATGACAATGTCGCTGATTCTCAGGCGTCATCTTTCACTGCTGGGCCTACCTCGCTGACATTGCCTCTGTCAACGTAGCAGCCGCCGATTCGATGCCAGGTTTCGTGCTCACCCTGGCAAGTAAGAAAAGGTTCGCTCAAAGTCCGTACTGGTCTTTCTTGAGGTCCATGCTGCGAATACTGTCCCCTACACTGGGCTCGCATGAGGTCTGCGCTGTGCCTACTCTCCCCTGCACTGGGCTCACATGAGGTCTGCGCTGTGCCTACTCTCCCCTGCACTGGGCTCGCATGAGGTCCGCAAGGTTTGATGCTGATGCCACCCAAGCTCAAGAGGTAAATAAGAACAAGAGAAAATAAAAAAAAACAAGAAAAGAGAAATAAAAAGAAAAGCAGTCAGAGCAGACGAACTCCAGTTCAGGAGGCCTACTCCGCCGCCATCTTGCAGAAAGTTGTTTAGTATAGGATTAGTTTAAGGTATAACAACATGGGAGGTCATCAGAAAGGTATAGAGATAATCATGAGGGATTTTAATCTAGATATAGACTGGAAAAGTCAGATGGTCAAAGGTAGCCTAAGTGAGGAGTTCATTGACTGTTTTTGGGATAGTTTCTTAGAACAGCATGTTCTGGAGCTGACCAGACAGCAGGCAATACAAGTCATGGTGTTGTGTAGTGATATAGGATTAATGAATGACATCATAGCGAAGACGATCATATTATGATTGAATTATACATACAGTTCAAAAGAAGAAGGAATCGATCTAAAGTAATATTTTAAACTTAAATAAGTCCATTTAAGAATACATGAGAGCGGAAGTGAACTGGCAAATCAGGTTAGGAAATAAGCCAATAGAGATGTTGTGGTAGACATTTTAAGCATAAATTTCAGAATACACAATAAAGGAAAGAAAAGTTCCCAAGTGGAGAATTTCTGAAGAACGGTCCCGACCCGACACGTCAACTTTCCTACTCCTCTGATGTTGCCTGGCCTGCTGTGTTCCTCCAGCTCCACACTGTGTTATTCCCAAGTGGAGGACCCGTCATTCATGATAAACTAAGAAAACAAAATAGTGTCGAACTTTAAGAAAAAGTATATAACTGTGACAAAGATTGGGGTGACAAAGATAGGGAGCAGTTCAGAATGCTGGGCTGAAGAATTTTTTAAAATCATAATATCACTAAAATATTAAAATGGCAAGAGTATGAGTATGAGAGAAAGCTGGCAAGAAATATAAAAAAAGATAGTAAAAGTCTGGATAGATATTTAAAAGAAAAAGAGTTAACAAAGTGAACATTGATTCTACAAAAAAATGAATATACAGAATTAATAATGAAAAGGAATTAGCAAATGAATTGAACAGATATTTGGCATTGGTCATCACCACAGAGGATACTTAATATATAATATTCTTGTGAAATGCCTTGGTACATCTCATTATGTTAAAGATGCTATATAAATGTAAGTTGTTGTAGCTAGTTGTGGGAACTTGCTGTGTGAAAATTGGCTGTTACATTTTCTTCGTTGCAATAGTGACCACAAATTGGATACTGAAATTTTGTGATGCCCTGATGTCCGAGAAGCTGTTACATATATCCAAATCTTTACTTTTGTTGCATTTTTCAGCATACAAAATGAACAGCTAAGACTCTCCCTTTTGTATAAATTTCCTCTCAACCCTCAGGGTCTTGACACGCTTCTAAAGTATGGTATTCAGAACTGGGTTTAATGCTCCACCTGAAGCATCATCCATAACTTATAAAAGTTTCAAGGAGTAAAAGAGCAAAACTTGGAGTAAGAAAGAACAAAATAAATTCCCTGGTGCAGTTATCTGACATTAGCTCAAAATGTGGCTGACCCCGTAATAGCACATTGCTAAATAAATTTGACAACTAGGCTAAACCAGGTCTTCAAATGTGCAGTAGCAATACTAAGCATTAGAAAGGAACAGCCTAGAACACACCCACAAGCTCAAGTCACAGAAAGCCTTTGTGATGAAAGATGTGCAATATCTTAGCATTTTTAGAATTTTCATTATTTTCAAAAAGCCGGATGCTTGTGGGTTAGTGCTACAAAGGTTTCTTTTAAAGGTCATAAAGTAATTCTGGAGGAATTACATAAAATGCATCAGTTCCAAGAAGACATGTGACTTCAGTCAAGTGTCTGGCCATACTTTTGGATTTATGGCAGACTGTGGAAAAAGTTCAAACCAATAATTTTGTTGTGACTTCAGAGCAAATTATTAAGGATATGGAGAGGGTTCAGAAGAGAATGATGCCGGGAATGGAGGGTTTGAGTTATAAGGAGAGGCTGGATAGCCTGGGACCTTTCTCATTGGGGCATAGGAGGTTGAGACATATCCTTGTAGAGGTTTATAAAATAATATAGATAAGGTGAATGACAGCTGTCTTTACCCTAGAGTGGGGTATACGTTTAAGGTGAGAGGAGAAAGAGTTTAAAAAGAAACGAGGGGCAATTTTTTTACACAGGAAGTGGTTCATGTATGGAATGAACTTCCAGAGGAAGTGGTGGATGTGGGCACAATTACAATGTTTAAAACGTATTTAGTTAAGTACATAAATAAGAAGTGTTTGGAGGGATATAGGCTAAATGCAGGCAGGTAGGACTAGTTTAGTTTGGGATTATGGTCGGCATGGACTGGTTGGACTGAAGGGTGTGTTTCTGTGCTGTGTGACTGTAAGAGCTCAGCATTCACGAGAAAAGAAAACAGTCTCTATCCCAGCAGGAGTTTATATCAATTCATTTCAGTTCAAAGCAACTAGTCACTTCACCAGAAGTGATTTCCAGTTTGCCAAGCAGCCAAACCAGAATCTGGGAGAGAAATCTTCATGTTATTGGAATCCAGAAAGTTTAGGCCATCAAAATTGTGAAAGTTTCATGCCAGCTGATTCAGAAAGAAATCATAAACTTGTCTCCACAGTTCAAGAGAAAAGCAGTCTGGAAAGAATTGGTTAACTGGAAACTTTAAGAATTGAGATAGAAATACAATTTCTCTGGACTTTGATCTCTGTAACGGAAACATTGGGATGCAGGTTGATACTTTATTTTGCTGTTTGTGTTAGGATCTCTCTGAATTGATATCTGTATCACCTAGTTTGTTTTTTTTAGTGTAATAAACTAATGTTCTGTTGTTAAAGAACATTTGGAGCCTGGTGTGAACATATTTGAGTGACTAACCACCACTACATTAGTGAAGTAAAAGGAATATTAAACTTAATGATATTTATCCAGGTGTCATTCTGGGACTTGGCTTATTCAATATTGCCATCAACTGGGATTATAATACCTTCTTCATGGTACAGACTACGAAGCACTCGATTCACTCCAGCTTACCTTCAAAAAATTGTTCATGGGATATGAATATCATTGGCAAGACCAGATTTTATTGCCCATCCCTAATTATCTTTCAAAAGGCAGTAGTGAGCCACCTGCTTGAATCGCTGTGTGCAGGTACATACACATAGGAAGTTCCAAGATTTTGATCCAACAACAATGAGGGCTAAATATTTCCAAGTCAGACAGTCGGGGAGGAGAGTCTTGGGTGATGGTTTTCCCATGTTCTTGCTACTATTCTCATTCTAGGTGGTAGAGTTCGCAGGTTTGGAAAGTGCTGCTGAAAGGGCTTTGGTATCCATGTTGTAGGTCACTTCGACTGCAGGTGGTGGATGGAGTCTATATTTGAAGTGATTGTTGTGGTGATGATAAAGGTAGCTACTTTGTCCTAGATGGTATCAAACTTCTTCAATGTTATTGGAGCATGAGTTACTCATTCCAGTCTCTGACCTACTCTTGTAGGAAGTGTATTTATATATTTTTTTAATTCACACATAAGATGTGGGCATTGCCAGCATTTATTGCCTGTGCCTAGTTCCTTTGAACTAAGTGGCCTGCTAGGCCATTTCAGAGGGCATTTGAGAGTCAACAAAATTGCTGTGGGTCTGGATTCACATGTAGGCCAGACAGGTGAGGATGGCAGACTTCCTTCCCTGAAGGACATTAGTGAACCAAATGGGTTTTTCTGTCAATCATCAATGGTTCATGGTCATCCGTAGATTCTTAATTCCAGATTATTATTGAATTCAAATGGTGGGATTCGAATCCGGGCCCCCAGAACGTGGTGCTAAACTGGAGCAGGGCCAATTTTGGGGCCTTTAGGCAGAATCTAGCAGAGGTCAAATGGATGAGTCTGTTTGAAGGAAAAGGAACGACTGGCAAATGGGAGGCTTTTAAAAGTGTGATAGCAAGAGTCCAGAGACATATGTCCCTGTTAGGGTAAAGGGAAAGGCTGGCAGGTTTAGGGATCCCTGGCTGACGAGGGACTTTAAGACTCTGGTCAGGAAAAAGAACAAGGTATACATTGGGTTTAAACTATCAGGCTCAAATAAATCCATAGGTGACTATAAAAAGTATAGGAGCACACTTAAGAGGGAAATCAGAAGAGCAAAAAGAGGGTATGAGATGGATCTGGCAGATGAGGTTAAGGATAATCCCAAGAGATTCTGTAGCTATGTTAAGAGTAAAAGGGTGGCTGGGGAGAGAATAGGTTCCCTTAAAGATCAGCATGGCTATCTGTGTGCGGAGCCACAGGAGATGAGGGGAATTTTTAATGAGTATTTCTCCTCAATTTTCACTGAGGAAACAATCATGGATGCTAAGGAAATAAGGGAAGCAGGTGGGGATGTTTTAGACCGCATACATATTACCAGACAGGAGGTGTCCGTAGCCTCAAAGTTCATTAAGCTGGATAAATCCCCTGGGCCTGATCAAGTCCATCCTCGGACATTGTGAGAGGCTAGGGAAGAAATTGCAGAGGCCCTTGCAGAGATTTTTGCTTCATCTTTAGCCACTGGTGAAGTTTCAGAAGACTGGAGGGTGGCTAACGTTGTTCCATTGTTTAAGAAAAGTAGCAAAGACAAGCCGGGGAACTACTGAGCCTGACATCAGTGGTAGGTAAGTTATTGGAAAGTATACTGAGAGACAGGATCAACCAACATTTGGATAGTCAAGATCTGATTAGGGATAGTCAGCATGGATTTGTGCGCGGGAAGTCATGACTGACAAATCTTTTAGAGTTTTTCGAAGAGGTAACCAAGAGGATAGATGGGGGTAGGGCAGTAGATGTTGTCTATATGGACTTTAGTAATGCCTTTGACAAGGTCTCGCATGGCAGGCTAGCTATGAAGGTTGGGTTGCATGTGATCCAGGGAGAGCTAGCTAATTGGATTCAAAATTGGCTCAATGGTAGGAAGCAGAGGGAGATGGTTGAAGGTTGTTTCTCGGACTGGAGGTCTGTGACTAGTGGCATGCTACAGGGGTCGGTGCTGGGACCTTTGTTATTTGTTATTTACATAAATGATCTGGATGTGGATGTACAAGGCATGATTATTAAGTTTGTGGATGATATCGTTGATAGCAAGGAAGGTTATCAAAAATTACAGAGGGATGTTGATCAGATGGGGAAGTGGGCTGTGGATTGGCAAATGCAATTCAATACAGATAAGTGTGAGGTGTTGCACTTTGGAAAGTTGAACCAAAGTAAGACTTTTACAGTAAATGGTAAGGTCCTGAGGAATGTTGTGGAACAGAGGGACCTGAGAGTACAAGTGCATAGTTCATTGAAAGTGGCATCACAGGTAGACAGGGTGGTGAAGAAGGCATATAGCATGCTGGCCTTCATCGGTCGAGGCATTGAGTAAAGGAGTTGGGACATTATGTTACAGTTGTATAAGTTGTTGGTGAGGCCGCATTTGGTGTATTGTGTACAGTTTTGGTCATCCTGTTATAGGAAAGACATTGTTAAACTGGAAAGTGTGCAAAGAAGATTTACAAGGATGTTGCCAGGACTAGTTGGCCTGAGTTATAGGGAGAGGTTGGCCAGGATAACAATTTATTCCTTGTAACATAGGAGAATGAGGGGTGACCTTATTGAGGTGTATAAAATCATGGGAGGTGACCTTATTGAGGTATATAAAATCATGAGGGGCATAGATAGGATGAATGCATATAGTCTTTTCCCAGGAATGGGGAATTGAAAACTAGAGGGCATAGGTTTAAGGTGACAGGGGAAAGATTTAAGAAGGACCTAAGGGGAACTTCTTCATGCAGAGAGTTGTGCATATATGGAATGGGCTGCCAGAGAAAGTGGTTGAGGCAGATACAATAGCAACATTTAAAAAACATTTGGACGGGTACATGGATGGGAAGGGTTTAGAGGGATATGGACCAAAGGAGGGAAATTGTAGCTAGCTGAGTGAGCACCATGGTTAGCATGGACCAGTTTGGGTCAAAGGGCCCGTTTCCATGCTGGATTACTCTATGACTCTATGATTCTACTCTGTTAGCTGAGTTTCTGGATTAAGAGTCCAGCGATAATAACACTAGACCATCACCTCCTCTCAGACTGGTCGAGTTAAATTTCTGAACAATAGTAACTCCCAGAATGTTGATGGTAAGAGATTCATTGATGGCAGTGATTAAATATCCGGTACAAATGGTTTGATTCTCTCTTGTCTTCCTGCCTGCAGTCCTGGTCATTTTTCTATATTTCGTGCAAAGAGCTGTACATGATTGACTTCTGTAGACTAGCACATTTGAAAGTCCAGCATGACATGCTGGGATATGGACTTAATTTTGGGGCTGAAGTTGCAAAGTGTCACTGGAGGAAAGACCATAGTTTAGGACAATTCTGCTATAGGACATCAAGGGGCTGGAACTGAGTAAAAATTCCACAGAATTCACATCTATCTATAGATGCAATCTGCATTGTAGTGCCATTTACTTCTTTTACACACACACACACACACACACACACACACACAGTTCTGAGGAAGGGTCACCGGACCTGAAATGTTAACTCTGTTTTCTCCTTCACAGATGCTGCCAGACCTGCTGAGCTTTTCCAGCAACTTTGTTTTTGTTCCTGATTTACAGCATCTGCAGTTCTTTTGGTTTTTACTTTACCTACCCAAACTGATTTGTACTTTATTATGTAAACTGTTGTTGTAGTTAAATTGTACTGTAATGCATCTTCACACAGGTGACCCCTTTGTTCCTTCTGTATAGTATGGGGATTATAGTTTGTCGGATGGCTTATTATGTTTCATCCATGAGTCTGTTGTCTTTTAATGTAGTCTCCAGGGCAACCATGAAGTCTCCGCTCCCTCCGCTCCAATCCCAACCTCACCATAAAACCCGCGGACAAGGGAGGTGCAGTTGTAGTATGGCGCACTGACCTCTACATCGCCGAGGCCGGACGCCAACTCTCCGACACCTCCTCCTACCGCCCCCTTGATCATGACCCCACCCCTGAGCACCAAACCATCATCTCGCAAACCATCCACAACCTCATCACCTCAGGTGACCTCCCACCCACGGCCTCCAACCTCATCATTCCCCAACCTCGCACTGCCCGCTTCTATCTCCTTCCCAAAATCCACAAACCTGAATGCCCTGGTCGACCCATTGTCTCCGCCTGCTCCTGCCCCACCGAACTGATCTCCAACTATCTCGACTCCATTTTCTCCCCCTTGGTCCAGGAACTCCCTACCTATGTCCGTGACACCACCCACGCCCTCCACCTCCTCCAGAACTTCCAATTCCCCAGTCCCCAACACCTCATCTTTACCATGGACGTCCAGTCCCTCTACACCTGCATTCCCCATGCAGATGGCCTTAAGGCCCTCCGCTTCTTCCTGTCCCGCAGGCCCGACCAGTCCCCCTCCACTGACACCCTCATCCGCTTAGCCGAACTCGTCCTCACACTCAACAACTTCTCTTTCAATTCCTCCCACTTCCTACAGACAAAGGGGGTAGCCATGGGTACCCGCATGGGCCCAAGCTACGCCTGCCTCTTTGTAGGTTACGTGGAACAATCCCTCTTCCGTACCTACACCGGCCCTAAACCCCACCTCTTCCTCCGTTACATTGATGACTGTATTGGCGCCACCTCGTGCTCCCACGAAGAGCTCGAACAGTTCATACACTTCACTAACACCTTCCACCCCAACCTTAAATTTACCTGGACCATCTCTAACACCTCTCTCCCCTTCCTGGACCTCTCTGTCTCCATATCGGGCAACCACCTCAAAACCGATATTCATTTCAAGCCCACCGACTCCCACAGCTACCTAGAATACTCCTCCTCCCACCCACCTTCCTGCAAAAATGCTATCCCCTATTCCCAATTCCTTCGCCTCCGCCGCATCTGCTCCCAGGATGAGGCATTCCACTCCCGTACATCTCAGTTGTCCTCGTTTTTCAAGGACCGTAACTTCCCCTCCTCGGTGGTCGAGAACGCCCTCAACCGTGTCTCCCACATCTCCCGCACCTCATCCCTCACACCCCGTCCACGCAATAAAAACCAAAAAAGAATCCCCCTCGTCCTCACGTACCACCCCACCAACCTCCGGATCCAACGCATCATCCTCCGACACTTCCGCCATCTGCAATCCGACCCCACCACCAAAGACATCTTTCCCTCCCCACCCTTATCTGCTTTCCGGAGGGACAACTCTCTCCGTGACTCCCTTGTCCGCTCCACACTCCCCTCCAGCTCCACCACACCCGGCACTTTTCCCTGCAACCGCAGGAAGTGCTACACCTGCCCCCATACCTCCTCCCTCACCCCCATCCCAGGCCCCAAGAAGACTTTCCACATCAAGCAGATGTTCACCTGCACATCTGCCAATGTGGTATACTGCATCCACTGTACCCGGTGTGGCTTCCTCTACATCGGGGAAACCAAGCGGAGACTCGGGGACCGCTTTGCAGAACACCTACGCTCGGTTCGCAACAAACAACTGCACCTCCCAGTCGCGAACCATTTCAACTCCCCCTCCCATTCCTCAGACGACATGTCCATCCTGGGCCTCCTGCAGTGCCACAACGATGCCACCCGAAGGTTGCAGGAACAGCAACTCATATTCCGCTTGGGAACCCTGCAGCCCAATGGTATCAATGTGGATTTCACAAGTTTCAAAATCTCCCCTCCCCCCACCGCATCCCAAAACCAGTCCAACTCGTCCCTGCCTCCCTAACCTGTTCTTCCTCCTACCTATCCCCTCCTCCCACCTCAAGCCGCACCTCCATCTCCTACCGACCAACCTCATCCCGCCCCCTTGACCTGTCCGTCCTCCCTGGACTGACCTATCCCCTTCCTAACTCCCTACCTACACTCACCTTTCCTGGCCCCATCCCCGCCTCTTCGACCTGTTTGTTTCCTCTCCACCTATCCTCTCCTCTATCCCTCTTCTATCCGCCTCCCACTCTCTCCCTATTTATTTCAAAACCCCCTTCCCCTCCCCCTTTTCTGATGAAGGGTCTAGGCCCGAAACGTCAGCCTCTCTGCTCCTATGATGCTGCTTGGCCTGCTGTGTTCATCCAGCCCTGCACCTTGTTGTCTCGGATTCTCCAGCATCTGCAGTTCCTACTATCTCTCATTGTTGTAACAGTTATTTATTACTGAACAGTGGGTTACCCCATGGGTCATTATTAGGTCCACTGCTTTCTTGACCTATATCAATAATGCAGACTTCAGTTTCCAGGATGGATGCATAAAATATTGTGAACTGTAGAGAGGTTAATGATAGACTTCAGAGGAAACAGAGCATTGATGGAATTGACAGAAATATGTTGGCTGAAAATTAATGCAGAGAAGTGTGAGTTGGTACATTTCATATGAAATACAAGAAAAGACTGTATAAAATAGAGGAACTGCAGAACAGAGGAGTCTGGGGTACATGAAAGCAATTTGTTGAAAATGGCAGGGCAGGCTCAGAAAGTAATTAAAATGTATAGGGATTCTGGCCCTAACGAATAAAGGCAAGGAAGTTTTGATGAACCTTTGTAAAACACTGTTTAAACATCAACAGGAGTATTTTGTACAATTTTGCCACCACCACCCTTTGTGAGAAATTCATGAGGCTAGTTCCTGAGGGACTTCAGTCATGTAGACAGATTGGCAAAAATGGCTGTTCTTAGAGATTAGAAGATTGAGATGAGGTTTGATAGAGGTGTTTAAAATCATTGGAACCTGGAGAGCATTGATAGCTGGAAACTGCTGTCATTGGTTGAAGAGTAAAGAACCAGAGGACATCAATTTAAAGTGAATAGCAAAAGAACCAAAGGTATCATGAGGAAAGATATTTTTACAAAATGAGAAATTAGGATCTGAACTGCTCTGCTTGGTAGAGTCAGATTCAGTTAAAAGGGAATTAAATAGTTATCTGAAGAGAAGTATTTGCAGGTCTAAGGGGGAAAGGTAGAGCAGTGGCATTAACTAATTTGCTGTTGCAGATGGCTGACACAAGGGGCTAAATTCCTCTTTTAGTGTTCTAACCATTCTTTTTTGGCATTTTAAGACCGGTCTTAAACACTCCTAAATAAATTTAGGCAAATCTAATGAGTTATGGGCATTCAAGTTGCCAATGACTGGAGCTATACATTTACACTTGGAAGCGGCAAATTAAGTTGCGCATATTGCTACTATGTGTCACTAATATATCACTTTAAAAGAGCATTCATTGACAGTATCTGTTTTGCACACGGGAAGATCCCAGAAACAAAAATGAGATAAATAATCAGTGTATTTTGAATTGAGGCATGACCACTGGTCAGGAGACAGACAGTGGGTGGGAAACAAATAGCTGTTGGAATAATAGCATGAAATCTTTGGTATTGTCATGAGCATTAATTTAGTCATGATTCCACTGAAAGTGCATCCTCCCTCAAAGTTCTGTTGAGCTCAGTCCTACCACCTTCTGAACTCTATGTTCTCCCAAACAAGTTCATACTACTGGCTCATTGCTAAATACAGAAGAAGTAATTGTGTGGTATATTATTTCTGTTGTCAGAATATTGCTTTACCGTGTCCCCTGCTCCCAGCATTATCTCTGAAGGTTTGTTTGGCCAAAAGCTACTTATTTCCTTTGGTGAATTCATGTTCTGTGAAAGCTGGATACAGTAACTTGTATAATTGGTTTGAGGTGTCATAGATATCAGTTGGGCAGTTTATCATCTTAATAGTTTCTGTTCTGGAGATTGCAGCTGTTGTATTTAATGGCTGCTTGTATTAGTTCAGTCCCATGTATGGTTGTGTACATGATGTGAGCACTCCATTCAATCCAATGCTGAGGAATGTGGTGTACTGTCAGAGTGAATATCTTTGAGATGTGAGATTAAACAGAGAAACCTATCTGCCTTCTCGGGTACGCATAAAAATATAACTTGTCACTGTTTTAAATAAAGAGAGCAGGGAAATTCTTCCCAGTGTCTTGGGCAATATTTATCTTTTAACTAAATTATCTAGGCATGATCTTCTTGCTATTTGTGGATCCATGCTGTGTACAAATTGCTGCAACATTTTCTAAACTGCAATAGCAACTTTATTTCAAAACCTGCTTAATTGGCAGTAAAGTGCTTTGGGGTATGCTGAGGTTATGAAATACATTATGTTAATGCAAGTTCTCCTGTTTTTTTTTGTCGAGTCATTTCTTCAAAAGTAATCATAAACCGTGTCAAGAAAGGATGTGCCAGGCTATGAACACCAATTGTGAGCACCCTGCCTAGCATCCTCTCAATGGAAGTAAATAACAAACAGAAACAAGTACAGTTATTTCAAGTTAGCCTTATTACCAAAATACTTTGTGTACCATGCATGTTTTATTTGGCTACTGAATAGGGATTTCCACTGACTGTAGGCAGCCGTGAGGAGTTTGTTGAAGTGAATCAAGAGTGAGTTAGTGGTGAGATATCTGATGTATATTGCGGCCTGAGTTTCCTGTCACATTCCGGAATGTGACAAAATTTGGCAAAACAAACCCTCTGAGATAATGCTGGGAGCAGGGGACACACGTTCCAAGCAACGTTCCAACAACAGAAATAATGTTCCGTACAATTACTACTTCTGTATTTGGCAATGAGCCAGTAGTATGAACTTGTTTGGGAGAATATGGTGTTCAAGGAAACACTTGAAAGGCTGTAGAGAAGGAGCAGAGGGAGTGGGCAGCATGGTGTTACAATGGTTAGCACTGCTGCATCACAACACCAGGGACTCGGGTTCACTTCTAGTCTGGGATGACTGTCTGTCTGGAGTTTGCACATTCTCCCAGTGTTTCTGGGGTTACCGCCGGGTGCTTCAGTTTCTTCCCACAGTCCAAAGATGTGCAGGTTAAGTGAGTTAGCCATGGTAATTGCAGGGTTATACGGATAGGGTAGGGACGAAGGGTCTGGGTGGGGTGCTCTTTGTAAAGTCAATGCAGATTCACTGGGCCGAGTGGCCTCTTTCTGCACTGTCGGGATTCAGTGGGTGGGCTTAATTGTTTAGGTCTCTTAAAGAACTGGAACAGGTCTGAATGGCTTCTCTGTGCTGTAATATTCTGTGACCCTAGTGTGGTCAATGTGAGTTTCCCCATAGAGATCAAGAATTAAAAGAAAAGGTATAAAATGGGTAATATGCTATTGTTAAAAAAGAAAGAAAAAGCCCATGAATTAGAAAAGAATCTTGCATTTAGATAAAATAAGAATTTAGGTGCAGGGGTAAGCATTCGCCCCCTCAAACCTGCTTCAACTAGTCAATAAGACAATGGCAGATCTAACGTAGTCTTAACTCTGCTTATCTGCTTAACTTCATAACTTTTGATTAAATTATCAATCAAAAATCTATCAAACTTACCCATGAACATATTTAATGAACCAGCCTCCACTGCTTTCTGTTCAAGAGAATTCCAAAGATGAATAGAATCATAGAATTTTACAGTACAGAGGGAGGCCATTCTACCCATCCTATCTGTGCCAGCTCCCAAAAGAGTTATCCAGCTCAACTCACTCACTCCAGCCCTATCTCCATAGCCCTCTAACTTTATCACTTTCTCTGAATGATCCTCTGAGCAGAAATTCTTCCTCATTTCCTTCGTAAATCGGTGACTCCTTATTTTGAAACTGTTTCTAAATTCCTCTATAGTGAAGACAACCTCTCGGTATCTGTCCTGTCAAGCCCCCATAGCATTTGTATGTTTCAATAAGATCACCACTCACTCTTGTAATCTGAATGGGTCTGGCCCAACCTGCTCAACCTTACCTCAAGGATAGCAGCTTTGCTAACCTCAGGATGACCTAAAGCACCTGCCAGGCAACAAAGTACTTTTGAAGCATTGTGCCGCTGTTGTGATACAGGAGGCAAAGCATGTAATTTCCATACAGCAAGATTCCACAAATAGAGCAAGATAAACAGCCAGGTAATCGGTCTCAGTAACAGTATTTAGAGGGGTAAATATTGTCCAGCATAGGGAAGAACTCCCTGTTTTTCTTCAAAATTGTGCCATGGAATCATTTACATCCATCCAGAAGAGAAGGCAGAGCCTCGCATTGCTGCCCCAGCCAAACTATGGTACCTCTAACATTGCACCACCCTCTCACTGCTGCACTGGAGGGTCAGCCTAGATTAGATACAGAGGACTGTCTTCCAGCTCTTATCACCAGTGGTTTCTTCCTGGAGAGTGACGTATGCTTAGAGATGCTGGGAAAAAACAGGATACTTAAATTGTTATTCACTTGCTGGCACAGAACTCGAGTGTATCTGGGAAAACAAGGCATGCTGTGAACTGTCCTTCTCTTGCACTCATCATGTTATCAGTCGATTTTGTAATACGGCTCACTCATGCTTACTAGAAGCTACATATATTCAAGGACCTTTTCTCTCAGGAAAGAGGAACATGTTCAAGGGAGACAAAATTTCCCATGTATGTTTTCCTTAACTAATCAGAAATGCCTTGACAGTCGATCAAAAATGTTCTCGTGCGTATTTATTTTTTCTTTCGCCCCTTTCATAATAATTGCAAGACGATAAGTTTAAAGAATGTGTCTTTCTTTCTCAGCAGTACTTAATGAGTTCTTTATGTTGGAGTTTAGTCAGGAAGAGGAATCTGACAAAGGAGCAGAGATGGTGGAAGGGTCGGATAATGTGAAAGTTTATGGGGAGGAGGTACAGTACAGACTGGCTGTGCTTTAGGGTAAATAAGTCACATGATCAAGATGCCTTTGCATCCCAAGTTGTGGTAATAGATGAGGGCAGCTATTGCAGAAGAGCTTGCTTTAATGTTTGAAACTTAACCTGGAAGTGTGGAGATGTCCGAGGAGTGGAGAGTTGGGACATTTGACATCGTTATTCAAGAAAAGTGTAAGGTCATTCTGAACACTACAGGCCATTAGTTTAACTTCAGCACTGAGTAACATTTTTAAATCAATAATCGGGAAACATAATTGACAAGCACTTGAGAAATTTTGAGTTAATTAAGGCAAATTACTATAGATTTGTAAAAGGCAGATTATGCTTGATGAATCTAATCGAATTTTTAAATGATATAAGATCAAAGATTAATGAAAGAGACATTCTGAGTGTTGTCTTTATAAGACTTAGTAAGTAGTAATTTGCGGTAGATTGTAATTCTTCGTACTGGAGGATGGAAAACGGTGGTGTTCCACAGGGGACAGTCCTATGAACACTGTTTTTTGATGTATATAAATGACTTAGATTTTGGAGTATCAGCTAAAATTTCAAAACTTGCTATGATATCAAACTTGGAGGAGTGGTAAACAGTGAGGATTATACAAATTGCCTATAACTGGTCCTCGCTAAGCTAGCAGAATGGTGACAGATGGAATTTAGTATAGAAAAGTGTGAGGTAATAAATTTTGGCAGGAGGGACAGAGACAGATAATATGGACTTACTGGCAATTTCAGAGAGTGTGCAGTGACAGAGGGACCTGTGGTTCATGTGCAACACGGTTTGAAAATAGTAGAACATATTGAGTGAGTCATTAGCAAAGCCTGTGTGATCTTGGACTGCATAAATAGAGGCACAGAGGCCAAACATAGAAAGGTTATGTTGATTGTTTATAAAACCCTGATTAGTCCACAAGTAGAGCATTGCATCCAGTTCTGGTCAGACGAAATGTTTCGGAGATTGTGGGGAGGGAAGTTAAGTCACATGGTTATGTTGAAAAAATGGGCTTGTCTTCCTTGGAGTAAAAGAGATTGAGGGGATTATTATAAAGGTGTACAAGATTAGGACAGGCTTGAATAAGGTGGACTTCCCGTTAGCTGATGGTACAAGGACTAGAGGACATTTTTTACACTGCAAATAGTGATGATTTGAAAGTCTGCCAGCGAATGTGGTGGAAATGGAATTGACAGTTTCAAAATGAAGTTGAATGGGCACTTGAGAAAGGTAAATATGCAATGCTGCAGACATCATGTAGGAGAGTGGAACAGACTGGATTGTTCTGCAGGCAACCAGTATGGACTTGATGAGTTGAATGGTCGCCTTCTGTGCCATAAAATGACTCTATGGTTAGCCTCTACCAAGATTGTTAGATTTGAAGTATATTGGTGGTGATCAGTCACATCCCTCCAGCTATGAAAAGGTTTGAAATTTGTGCTGCGTGTTACACTGAGTAACGTATGCTCAATTGCAGGCAGTCATTTTTGAACTAACTTTATTTACACATGTCTCAACTTTTCCTCACCTTCCAAAACGGAGATGAGGATTTTTTTTCCTCTGTGGGTCATTACAAATTCTCTTCCCCACGAGTCTGGGGAGAGTCTGGATCTTTAAATTTATTCAAGCTGTGTAGATAGATTTTTGATAGACAGGGGCTATGGGGGTCAGACAGAGTTAAGACCACATCAGATCAGCCATGACATTGAATGATCAGTGGCCAAATACTGGTTCTAAGTTTGATGTTCTTAACACAGGTATCAAAAGAAAAAGTGCTCAGCTATGTATTACAATTTGCTAGAGAAATAATTCATTTAAAAAATTTTAGTTGCAATAATTCATTTTGGTGAAATCTCAAATGCCTTGGATACACGTGTGATCTGAAGTTATTCAATTTATTTTTAATTGTGTATCCATGAAGAAACCATTCAGCCTGTCATGGCTGTTCTTTGAAAGAGCTCTAATCCCACTCCCAGCAGTTTCTCCACAACAGTGTAAATTTATCTCCTTCAAGCATATATCCAATTCTCTTTGTAGAATAAAAATAAACAGAAAATGCTGGAAATAGTCAGGTTTGGCAGCATCTATGGAGAGAGAAACAGAGTTAATATTTCAGGTCTGTGAGCTTTTCCCAAGATTCTGATGAAAGGCTAGACTTAAACATAAATGCTTACTCTCCCTCCACAGATGCTGCCAGACCTGCTGAGAGTTTCCAACATTTTCTCTTTCTGATTTACAGCAAGTGTACTATTGTGTCTTTGTTCTCTTTTTAAAGTTACTGTTAATTTCACTTCCACCTTCCTTTCAATATACGCGTTTCTGGTTACAACAACTCACAAAAGACGTCCCCTCATCTCTGTTTCTTTTGCTGGCAATCTTACATTTGTGCCTTCTGAATGGCAAATCATCTGCCATTGGGAACAATTTCTCCTTATTTGAACCATCAAAACCCTTTATGTAGTGAAAAGTGAAAATCACCCTAATGCCAAAGTACGATGGTTTGCTGTCCAATCAGAGAGCGCGATGACCGGCAGTGAGTTTAACCTGCAGGTCACCACACCTCAGTTGAGAAGCAAAGTTGAGAAGGTGCAGCCTTCATAGTAACTTCAGCCATTACAGAAATTGAACCCTATCCTTGACATCATTCTTTATGAAATCTCTCTATGACTACCTTTGCTCCAAAGAGTACAATCTCAAAATTTCTGGTAATGGAATATTTACTTCCCAGTTTTATTTTATTCCATCAGAACCCATCACAATATTTAATATTTAAAATTTATAGGACATCTTTTATTCAAGCTTTCTTTAAAATCTTGATATGTTAATTAGTGGTTTTGGAGAGATTGTAACACATTGACAGATGTTGCGATTACCAGTTTTGAAGATTGGCATTGAATATTAAAACATATATCAGCCAATCTCATCAACCGAGCTTCTAAATTGATATTTTAATTAGTTTTTTAAAAATTGTTTTGCTTTGAAGCTCCAAGATGTTATTCGCCTTTGAGACTGCAGAAAATGTCAGCTGTGTTTGTGATGAGTAACATCTCCCTGTAGATTGCTGTAATGCAGGTACCAGAAATGAAACAGGCAGTTATTATCCTGCATTTGCTGGGGCCATGGTTGAGTGCAGTAGAAGATATCCTTGAAACCCGCATTGTGTGCTAGTCAATCTCTTTTATTCTGTCCAATCTGTAGAAATGCTGTTGGCAGCTGTGTATCTGCTTGTATCAAATAAACTCTGTTGTTAATGTGTTTATTCATTATCTTGCACTCCCTGAGCCAAAGTAAGATATTATGCGGATGTAATCATAGAATGATGCAGTACATGAGGCCACTCAGCCCATTGTGCTTGTGGCAGATCTCTGAAAGAATCATCCAATAACTCACTCAGAATGTGTCCTTTCTCCATAATCCTGGAAACATTTCATCTTCAGTTCCTTGTTTGAAATAATATTTGAATCTGCTGTTTCTGTCCTTTCAGGCATTGTATCCTAGATCACAGTGAATCCATTTTTTAAAACAGAATTCTTATCTCTGTTTCTTTTGTTAACAGTCTTATATCTGTGCCTTCTGAATAGCAAATCTACTGCCATTGGGAACAATCTCTCCTCATTTACACCATTAAAACCCGTTATGTTTATGTAGTGGAAAGTGAAAATTAGGCATTTTAATGGAGGCAATGGCCTAATGGTACTATCACTAAACTATTAATCCAAAGACCCAATAATATTCTGGGTATCCAGTTCAATTCCTGCCACGGCAGATGGTGGAGGTTAAATTCAATTTTAAAAAATCTGGAATTAAGAGTCTAATGATGACCTTGAATCGATTGTCGATGGGCAGTTGGAAGGTGATAAATGCTGGCCTAGCTAGTATGCCTTAATCCCATGAATGAATAAAGAAAACCATAATCTCAAAGGTCCATGGGTTGCTTTCCCATGGGAGAGAGAGAGAAAGAGGCAACTGGCAGTGAGTTTAACCTGCAGATCACCACACCTCAGTTGAGAGGCCAAGTTAAGAAGGTGCGGCCTTCATAGTGATCTTAGCCATTACAGAAATTGAACCCCACTCTTAGTGTCATTATATCAAATCGCTCTGTGACCATCTTTGCTCCAAAGAGAACAATCTCAAATTTTCTAGTAATGGAATATTTACTGCCAAGTTTCCCCCTCTCAAGTGTCCAAATTGCTATCGAAATGTACTTGTGTCTTGCTAGTTACCCTCACTGAGCGTCATTTTAGAGCGAACTGGTGGCAGTATTTGTGTGTGTCAAAGATAAGTGGGCCACTACGATGTTGATTGGAGACATTTTTGAGATGGATTGTCACACTTGAGTTCAAATATATTGGTGGTCATTCCTTATGTGACTGATCATAAAATAATAAAGAGACAGTATTCAACACGTGGATAAAGAGATATAGGACAGATGATGACCAAATGATTGGTCGAAAAGATAAGTATTAAGGAGTGTCTTAGAGGTAGCTAGAGAGAGGTTTTTGGTGGAGATATGATTGAAGTCCAGAACTTGGGGCCCAGGCAATTGAAAGCATGACCATACCTGTTGCAGTCATAAAAATTGGGGATTCTCAAGCAGACAGAATTGGAGAAGTACAGAGTTATGAGAGGGTTGATAGGACACCAGCTGACTGGTTACCGGTTGGTCTCTGCATCTTTGTGATGCTAAATCTGAAGCTTTGCAGAGTTCAAACAGTGCATGAGCCTCCATTAATTGCTTTGGCTGGTGATTACACATTCTGCACAATATGAGATGGGCAGGACCAGTTGAACAATTGCTTGTATATTTTTAGCATCCTGGAGAAAGCTAGTACTTGTTTATTCCTTATTTCTTTTCATTCATGGAATGTGAACATTGTTGGCATGGCAGATATTTATTACCCTTGAAGGTGGTGGTGATCCACCTTCTTGAACTACTGCCAAGGTGATGAAGGGGCTCCCACAGGAGTTGCTTGGGGAGGGAGTTCAAAGCATATGAATGAACGACACTATACTATCAAGTCAGAGCTGTGTGTGACATGGAGGGAAACCTGCAGAAATAAGTGTTCTTGTGCGTTTGCTGCTCTTTTCCATCCAGGTGGGAGAGGTTGTGAATTTCGAAGGTCCTGTCAGTGTCAAATAACTGCAGGTCACCTTGTGAATGGTATTCACTGCTGCATCAGTGGTGCAGGGAATAAATGTTTAAAGTGGTGGATCGTGCCAGTTAAGTGGACTGCTTTGGCCTGGAAAGTGTCAAGTTTCTTAGAGTCATATATAGGGACAGCACTCATCCAGCCAAGAAGAGAGAGCATTCTATCACTTTTAGTGATAGTAAGAACTGCCGAAGTTGGAGTCAGAGACAACACAGTATGGAGCTGGAGGAACACAGCAGGCCAGGCAGCATCAAAGGAGCAGGAAAGCTGACGTTTTGGGTCGGAACCCTTCTTCAGAAATGGGTTACGGGGAAGGGAGCTCTGAAATAAATTGAAAGAAATGGGGTGGGGCTGGGGAAGATAGGTGGGATGATGATAGGTGAGTGCAGGTAGGGAGTGGTGGAGATTGGTCAGTGAGGTGGGAGGAGTGGATAGTCAGGAGAGAAGACGGACACGTTGTGTCAGGTCAAGGAGGCGGGGATGAATAAGAGGGTTGGTCATTTGATGAGGCCGGGGGTGGGGAGATTTTGAAACTGGTAAAATCCTCATTGAGACCGTTGGGTTGTAGGCTCCCAAGGCGGAATATGAGGTGCTGCTCCTCCAGTTTCTGGGTGGCATCATTGTGACACTGGAGGAGGCCTAGGATGGGCATATTGTCCAGGGAGTGGGAGTGGGAGGGGGAGTTGAAGTGGTTCGCGACTGAAAGGTGTTGTCGTTTGTCGCGAACAGAGTGTAGGTGCTCTACAAAGCGGTCTCCGAGCCTCCTGTTGGCCTCACCGATGTAGAGGAGGCCACATTGGGAAGAGCGGATGCAGTAGACCACGTTAGCAGATGTGCAGGTGAACCTCTGTCTGATGCGGAAGGTTTTTTTGGTTCTTTGGATGGAGGTGGAGCATCTCATATTCTGCCTTGGGAACCCACAACCCAATGGTCTCAATATAGACTTTACTAGTTTCAAAAGCTCCCCACCCCCGGCCTCATCCCAAGATCAACCTTCCCTCTCATCCCCGCCTTGTTGACCTGACACAACCTGTCCGTCTTCTCTCCCACCTATCCGCTCCTCCCACCTCACTGACCAATCTCCACCACTGCCCACCTGCACTCACCTATCACCTTCCCCAGCCCCACCCCTCCTCTCTCTATTTATTTCAGATTCTAACACTTTTGCCATGTGGGTAGTTAAGAGATGTTACTTGCTGGCGAATTTCCAGTCTCTGACCTGCTCTTGCATCCATGCCATTTGTATGACTGGCCCAGTTAGGGTTCTGGTCATTTGTGACCCTGGAATGTCATTGTTGAGGATTCAGTGATGGTAATGTGTCATAGGGAGATGGCTTTAAAGTAACTGAATTACTTTAAGACACTCACTATGGGTTAACATGACATTATGAATTTTTAAAGTGTTTTAAATGTCTTAATCATTTGATAGCTGCTCAGATAACAAATGCACTTTCTTCTCCCATGTCTCCCATTCTAGGTCTGACCCGATGGCACCATTTGCATCAGGAGGAGATGATCTCGACCCATTTGGGTATGAGTGCGTTTATTGTAGAGATGCATTTATGATGTCTTGTGTCCTCTCTAACTTTTTCAACCACAGTCATTCCAATTTCACAAACCTATATAAGATTCGTTCAGTAGTGAAGATTTCGCACATACCATGCTACAATATGTGTAATGCAAGCACAAAATGAAAACTGAAGTAGATCTTTGCTGAATCAGAAACAGCCTTGAGTATTGGACTTGTGGTTATGTCCATTTAAATTTCCTCAGTCTGTAGGTAACGCTAATCTATGCCAAGAGCTATAGCGTGAGATCTTGAATTTTCGAATCCATCCACAGCCTCGCCCGCATATCTATTAGCCACGCAAGATTTCTGAACTGCTTGAATTCTGGCTTCCTGTGCATATGCAGTTTTAATCAACACACGACTGACATCCCTGCCTTCAGCTGACAAGGCTGTAAGCTCTTTAATTATTTAGACATCTGTGTATCTCTTTCCCTCCTTTAAAACACTCCTAGAACTACCACTTAGACCAAACTTATGGTCACCTTTGCTGTTGATGCCCTCATGATTTGGTTTCAGTTCATGTCTGGGAGCAGCCATGCAAAGCACCTTGGAGCAGTTTACTGCATTAAAGGTGCTATAGAAATGAAAGTTATTGTTGTTGGGTACTCATGATAATACAAGCTGTGCAGAGGCCCCCATGCGTCTGTTTAATCTCACACCTCTTGCTTGTTAAGTTGTCTTTTTAGGAGAAATTGTTGTCCTTTCAAAAATGCTATCAGCCCTGTCTCATCCTATGCCATTATTGTAAGCACACTGCCTTATCTTGTACCATCCTCATGTGGTTTCGGGGAGCAGTAGGTTGAATGAACCCCTTTTTTTGGAGATGAATAGATGAAAACCTTTCAAGGTATTTTATTGTTTTTTCTGTGATCCCACGTTCAATATAGGCTCTGTTTTGATCCCCAAATTCAGTTGTACTGAACCAGCCTGAATCCTGATATTTGTCCCCTACTGTTCCTTGACATTGTCTTCATGTGTTGATTATTCAGCACTCACCATAGCAAAATAAAATGGTGCATTTTAAAATGCTTCTCAAAGTATTTATGCATCTAAATGTGAAGCTGCATTGCCTTATAGAAACTGTTATTATCTTCACAGGGGTTCAAGTCAGTAAGGTCTTGTTTTCTTTGTAATTCTTCTGTGGCCTGTTTAGTTTACACATATTCAAGGTTTTGTGGAGGTTAATCTTGGAGGGCAATAATTAACTATACAAACCATTTACCTCTGAGGTTAATTTGTGTATGAAGCCGGCCTGAATGAAAGAATAGCAATATACAGAAAGATTTTTCTTTTTTTGCATTCAAAGAAAACTTCCAATGAGACAACAAGGTGCAGGGCTGGATGAAC
>NC_063350.1:5115200-5134587 GCF_021869965.1 Rhincodon typus
TCTGTCTTTGCTACAAGGAACAATATCTATTCCCCTAACTATGCTATTCCCCCTAGTTCTTTTCCCTCCCCTACTCTGTAACGTGGTATTATGGTCAATTCACTTATCCTCTCTGTGCTCTCGTCCAGACTGGGAGCAAAATCCTCATACCTGTTGGACAAGGGAACCAGCTGAGGTGCCTCTAAAACTGAACTCCATATTTCAACACCTGCCTCACTTGCAGTCACATCCTCTAGTACCTGCCCACAGACTGAATTTGATGGAATTAATCTAAGAGGTGTGACTGTGTCCTGAATTGCAGTGTCCAGGAAAATCTCACCCTTTCTGATGTGTCACAATGTCTACAGCTCAGTCCTGGGCTCATCAGCTCTGAGCCAAAGTTCCTCAAGTAGCCAGCACTGAATGCAGATGCGATCTACATAGAATGCACTGGCTCCCACATTCTACAGCTGCAACACATCACTTGCTCAGCCATCTCTATTCTACTTAGTTAATTATTTTAAATGTTAATCATTTTAAAAGTGAATTTCTTAACTGTATTCTTCAGATGTGATAGTGTTCTCCTGATTTAAATCAAATATGCCCATTGATTCTGTATCATCAAAAATACACCGCAACCTACACCTGTCCCACTTTCTCACCCACAGCCTTGAATGTTATGACACTTAAGTGCTCATCCAAGTATTTTTTAAAGGTTTTGAGGTTTCCTGTTGGCTTTTCCATTCCAACTGTATACAACAAGAGATAACAAGGTGTAGAGCTGGATGAACACAGCAGGCCAAGCAGCATCAGAGGAGCAGGAAGGCTGACATTTCGGGCCTAGACCCTTCTTCAGCTCTACACTTCGTTATCTCAGATTCTCCAGCATCTGCAGTTCCTACTATCTCTGTATACAACAGGAAATAGATTAATCACAATAGCTGCTTAAACTTCTTTTTCCATAAAATTTTACAGCAGTTTTTGAGTAACCAGTTTTACAGTGTTATTATGGTATAATTATAGCAATGGTTAAGTCTTTTTGGAAAACGTTGATCAATTTGTTAGCATGTTAATGAGTATTTTTATTGCACGTGGAATCAACACAAAGGGTACTTTATATATTAAATTCCAAAAATATTAATGATAGAAGATACATTATTAACACAATTACTTTTGTGCGTGGCGTTGAATAGCTCACCAAAACATACAAATGGCTTCTCATAGAAACATAGAAGATAGGAGCAGGAGGAGGCCATTTGGCCCTTCGAGCCTGCTCTGCCATTCATCATGTTATGGCTGATCATCCAACTCAATAGCCTCATCCTGTTTTCTCCCCATAACCTTTGATCCCATTCCTCCAAGTACTATATCTAGCTGCTTCTTGATTACAATTCTCCAGCTCAAATGAATGCTCTTCTCTTTTTTAGATGTTTTCTTCCCCATACAACACATATTTTAAAAGGCTTGTTTTCCTGTACTTTATAAACCTGCTTCTCAGCTTCTTATCTCTAGGTGTTAGCTATGGCTCAGTAGCCAGAACTTGTACATCTAACCAAGAGGTTCATGACTTCAAGGCCTCACTCCAGAGACTTCACGGGTGGCAATGATCTAGTCGTATTATTGCTCAATTATTAATCCAGAAACTCAGCTAACATTCTGGGGACCAAGGTTTGAATCCACCATGGCAGATGTGGAATTTGAATTCAATAAAATAAAAATAACTCTGGAATTGAGAACCTACTGATGACTATGAAACCATTGCTGATTGTCAGAAAAACCTACCTGGCTCACTCAAAGATAGTAAGGACTGCCGATGCTGGAGTCTGAGATAACACAGTGTGGAGCTGGAGGAACACAGCAGGCCAGGCAGCAACAGAGGAGCAGGAAAGCTGACGTTT
This sequence comes from Rhincodon typus, assembly GCF_021869965.1. Classification (NCBI taxonomy): domain Eukaryota; kingdom Metazoa; phylum Chordata; class Chondrichthyes; order Orectolobiformes; family Rhincodontidae; genus Rhincodon; species Rhincodon typus. The sequence goes on from NC_063350.1 coordinate 5,117,078, forward strand.
CATGTTGGGACCCTTCTTCAGAAATGGGGGAAGGAAAGGGGGCTCTGAAATAAATAGAGAGGGGTGGTGGTGATAGTAGGTAGATAGTGGAGCGGATAGGGTGGGAGAGAAGACAGACAGGTCAAGGAGGCGGGATGAAGCTCGTAAAGGCAAGTGTAGATATATGGGGTGGGGATTGGTCAGTGAGGTGGGAGGAGCGGATAGGTGGGCAGGTCAAGGAGGTGGGGATGAAGCTAGTAAAGGTGAGTGTAGGTAGGTAGTGGTGGGGATTGGTCAGGGAGGTGGGAGGAGCCGACAGGTGGGAGAGAAGACGGACAGGTCAATGAGGCAGGGATAAGAGGGAGGTGCTGGTCTTGGATGAGGTCGGGGGTGGGGAGATTTTGAAACTAGTAAAGTCTACATTGAGACCATTGGGTTGTAGGCTTCCAAGGCAGAATATGAGATGCTGTTCCTCCAGTTTCCAGGTGGCATCGTTGTGACACTGGAGGAGACCCAGGATGGACATGTCATCCAGGGAGTGGGAGGGGGATATGAAGTGGTTCGCGACTGGGAGTTGTAGTCGTTTGTCGCGAACCGAGCGTAGGTGCTCTACAAAGCGGTCTCCGATCCTCCGCTTGGTCTCCCCAGTGTAGAGGAGGCCACATCGGGAACAGCGGATACAATAGACCACATTAGCGAATGTGCGGGTGAACATCTGTTTAATGTGGAAGGTTTTTTTGGGGCTTGGGATGGGGTGAGGGGGGAGGTGTAGTGGCAGGTGTAGCACCTCCTGCAGTTGCAGGGAAAGGTGCCGTGTGTGGCGGGACTGTTGGGGAGTGTGGAGCGGACGAGGGAGTCGCAGAGAGAGCAGTCCCTCCGGAAGGCAGATAAGGGTGGGGAGGGAAATATATCCTTCATAGTGGGGTCAGATTGCAGGTGGCGGAAGTGGCAGAGAATGATGTGTTGAATCCGGAGGTTAATTGGGTGATATGTGAGAACAAGGGGAATTCAGTCTCACTAATGTCCTTCAGGGAAGGAAATCTGCTATCCTCACCTGGTCTGGCCTATATGTGACTTCAGACCCTCAGCAATGTGGTTCTCTTAATTATCCTCTGAACTGAGCAAGCCACTCGGTTCAAAGGCAACTAGGGATAGACAATAAATGCTAGCCAGCCAGTGATGCCCATGTCTCATAAATAAATAAACTACAAAGAATTAATTTAATCCGTGCTGACAATCTCAGCAGAGTGCTGCACTGTCAGAAATGTTAACCTTATCTATCAGGTCAGACCAAAAGATCAACTTAGAAGATATGAAAAATCAGAAAGTGGTCTTTGGGATATGATTTGTACCTTACTTCTAAGGAAGCTCCAAGCAGTTTATGGGTTTATCCATAATGATATAAGCAGAATCTGACCAAAGCGAAAGAGACTTAGCCATAAATAAATAAATACAGAAAAAAACACAGCAGGATTGATGGAGAGAGAAACCAAATAAACAAGCAGAACTTTGTCACAAGTGTCAGGAACCTATTTTTGGAGTCATCTTGGTCATTAATTCCCTCAAGTCATCAGCATGCCTTCCAGTTTGATGTATTAGAAGGCCATCTCCGCTTTTGACTTCAAATTAAGCACCATGGAAAGCTCAGAGGACCAATCGGAGAAGCCAAGTGAAGGATAGCCGACGCTGTATAGGGCTGTGAGAGTTGAGTTGCATGGAGCAAGAGAGGGCTGCATAAAATGGAGCCACGATACTGATGATGATACTAGTAGCCAATCCCTCAAGTGACTGGGATTGAACAAGAGTTGGAATTGGTTCCAGTACTATTAAGCCATCAAAGAGGTGTAGAGTGAAGCATTTCAAAGTTCCTGTTGAAATAAGTCATTATTGGACTTGTGCTACATTATTGATTTCCTAAACTGTCGTTTCTTAATGGAATGCCTACAAAGTGAGCATTTTGATGGATAGCTCCAAATGTTTAGAGAATGGAAATGTTTGTTTACATAAGGGGTTAAGCATTGAAATGCCATTTTTGTTTTCATAACAGATGCATTGGAGGATTTCAATGTCTTGAATATTTTTATATTTATGAATTTGTTTTTGTTCCAATTGTGATATAACCAATAGACATATCATTTTCTTTTCTGTCAGCAGACCTCCTGAGACATGACCATGGTGGATACTAAGTGAGTTGGCATTGAGAGGGAAGGACAAGAGAAAATGGTGAGTGGGGGCTCTGTGCATCCAACATGAGAGTGAAAATCTGGACTTGAATTTATCTATATTGTATGCACAACCATGCCTACTTTTTAAAATTCCAAAGGGTGCCTTACTTCTTCTAAAGTTCTCTTGGGAAAGGATCTAGAGAGATACCTAATCTCTCAAAAAGGGTACCAAGGCTGTCCAAATGAATAGCACTGAGAACAGACTTGCCCTTACATGGTCTAATCTCCACACTTCGGATTCCACTCTCCAGGGACTACAACATTCAGTTACAGTGGAGGCAGCTTCCTTGGTCACCTGCCTTTAGGAAGTGCATGAACAAATTAAGGATTTCCATCAATCCCATCCCTGCAAACATTATAGATGCCGGGTTCAGGCACAGGATTTGGGATTCTCAACTTCCTCTGGCATTTTGGCATGAAAGGGAGGCTTTCCATCATAGCAAAAATCTGGACCCAACAGTCAAATGCCTAGGACATGACTTGGTTTGTGTGCACAATGTTACAGGTTTACCTTGCAGTAATTAGATTACACTGTATGCTCCAGCTTCGATATTTCTTAGGTACCTTATCCATGAGACATAGCAAGAACTGCAGATGCTGGAGTTATAGATGACACAGTGTGGAGCTGGAGAAACACAGCAGTCTAGGGAGCATCAGAGAAACAGGAAAGTTGACATTTCAGGTTGGGCGCCTTCTTCAGAAATGAAGAGGGGGTAGGGAGCTCAGAAATAAATAGAGAGGAGGGGTGGGGTGCAGGTAGGGAGCGGTGGGATTGGTCAGTGGGATGGGTGGGGCGGATAGGTGGGAGAGAAGATGGACAGGTTGTGTCGGGCCAAGGAGGTGGGGATGAGAGGGAGGGTTGGACATGGGATGAGGCCAGGGGTGGGGAGATTTTAAAACTGGTGAAATCCATGTTTAGGCCAATGGGCTGTATACTCTGGAGGTGGAATATGAGGGGCTGCTCCTCCAGTTTGTGGGTGGCATCATTGTGACACTGAAGGAGGCCCAGGATGGACATGTCACCCAGAGAGTGGGAGGGGGAGTTAAAATGAGTCGCGACCAGAAGGTGTTGTCGTTTGTCACGTACAGAGCGCGGATGCTCTACAAAACAATCTCCGAGTCTCTGCTTGGTCTCACCGATGTAGAGAAGGCCACATCGGGAGCAGCAGATGCGGTAAACCAAGTTGACGGATGTGCAGGTGAACCCCTGTCTAATGTGGAAGGTTTGTTTGGTGCCTTGAATGGGGGTAAGGGGGGAGGTGTAGGGGCAGGTGTAGCACTTCCTGCAGTTGCAGGGAAAGGTGCCAGGGGTGGTGGGGCTAGTGGGGAGTGTGGAGTGGATGAGGGAGTCGCGGAGAGAGCAGTCCCTATGAAAGGCAGGTAGGGGTGGGGAGGAAAATATATCTTTAGTTGTGGGGTCGGATTATAGGTGGTGGAAGTGGTGGAGAATGATACGTTGGATGCGGAGGTTGGTGGGATGATATGTGAGGACAAGGGGGATTCTGTCTTTATTTTAGTTGAGGGGAGGGGTTGTGAGGGCAGAGGTACAGGGAACACAAAAGATGCAGTTGGAGGCATTTTTGATCACCGGCGGGGGGAAGTTACAGTCCTTGAAATAGGAGGACATCTGAGATGTGCCAGAGTGGAACACCCCATCTTGGGAGCAGACACGGTGGAGGCGGAGGAATTGGGAATAGGGGATCACATCCTTGCAGGAAGGTGGGTGAGAGGAAGTGAAGTCTAGGTAGCTGTGTGAGTCGGTGGGCTTGAAGTAGATATCGGTTTCGAGGTGGTCACCAGAGATGGAAACAAAGAGGTCCAGGAATTTCTTTTTAATCATTTACCTTGGACAAGGAGACTCAGTGGCTCCTGGCCACTGTTACAGATGTGAAAGAAGCCGTCACCATGTGGCAAACCATAGGATTCTATTAAAGTCACTGTAGAATTATCATACGGATTGACAAGACAGTAAAGGTATTTTGAAGTACTTATCTTACCCTCCACAATTAACCCTGATTTTTCCCAAGTGAAAACAAGTTCTGTGTTTGTATAAACTCCTAATTCATATCAATATTCATGGGAACATAAAAATAGTAAGTGTTTGCCCCATTCAGCCTTTTTCACCATTCAATGAGATCATTGTTGATCTGTGACATAAGTCCACATAATCACATTTGTCCCATAACCCTTATTAACCTTTTGGTTAAGAAAAACCTAACAAACTCGGATTTAAAATTAGCATTTGTGAAAGAGCATTTAAACTTGTACCACAAGAACTTGGAGTACTGAAGAGTAAGAGAAATAATTTTTAACTTCTTTCCTGAAAGATCTGGTTCCAATTTCTAACTTATGTCCCCTGTTCCTAGAGTCTCCAACAACAAATTGAGCTTCATTCCTTAAACCGACATTAATATTCCAGGCCAGTAAAGAGGCAGCAAACTCTTGTAAAGAATCCTTGGTGTTGCACTTGCTAACTGGTAAGTCTCTGCGAATTAGGAGAAAGACAAAGCCGTTCTTTGCCAGGGTTGCTTCAGATGGAAAGGGAGTCGTGAAGGGAAAGTGAATGCACTGATTTATTGTGAATACTCACATTTTTGTCACAAAAATCACAAAAATAAAAACATATGGAAGTTTATATACCATCACTGTCAAGCTTATTCCTCTGATCCTCTACACAACTCAAAAGAGCACAGTTATTCTCCAGTTGAGGCCTAATTTTTGCCAGCTCTGCACCAGGACCTTGTCTTCCTCTGTACAGACATTAACTTTGTTGATTTGGGGAGAAAAGCTAATGGGTTTCTTTCTGAGATTTTTCATCCTCTCCTCTCTGAATCTCCCAAGTGGGTCCTTAAGCATTCAAGTGTCTAGCCAGTATCGGTTGGTATCTCATGGGCTTTCACCATGTGCCAGATCCAGAGGTCACTTAGTTTTTTTTCTTGTGAAATCTTACAGCAGGTGGCCACTCAGCCCATTTTGCCTGTGACAATTCTTTGAAAGAGCTTTCTATTTAGTTCCATTCATAAGAGCAAGAGGAAGTAAATTTGGCCTATTAAGACTGTTAAATGTAGGAGCAGAAGTAGACCATTTAGCTCATCAAGTATTCAATGAGATCATAGCTGATCGGAAAACCCTCAACTCCATTCCTGCCTTGTCCCCTTTTCTACTGCTAACGAATCAGTTCAGCCCGTCAAACCTGTCCCACCTTTCAATTTGATCATAGCTTGTTGACCATTTCAATGCCTTTTTCCCATCCCAACCACATTACCCCGGTATGCCACTAACCATAAGACATAGCAGCAGAAGAGGTAATTCTTGAAGCCAATTGCAATGTTGCTTCAATGTCCCCTTTTATATGGCAATGGGAAAGGAATTCTCCTCCACAATGCCAATCATTTCTAGACTCTGGCTCAGGACCCAAAATCCTACCTTGGCATATACAAGCTTCTGCTGTCCACATTGTACTTTGTATCATCCAGTTTAAGCATCATCCCTTTGTTCACCTTCCTACAAGGGCTCCTTTCTGGCTACCCTTCAATTTTAAAATTCTGATCCTTGTTTTGAAATCACTCCACAGCCCACTTCTGCCATCTCTGAAACCTCTACCAAGTCCTCCAGCACACCAAGATATCTGCTTTCTCAGGTACATGTAAAAGCAAAGGAACCAATCTTCCAGAATTTTATAAGACCATGCCATAAATGAGGCAATTTTTCCATGTTCTGGGTTCATTGCTACTAGGATTTTTTTTTGTCTAAGGCCTCATATTAATCTGAAGATGATTTTCATGCATGCACAGTATGCACTGCAGCTTTCTACCTTGTGTTAGCACATCCCCAATTCCCCTGTTCCCTCTTGACCTCCGATTCAAACACCCTGTCTCCATTCCCTGTCCTGCCCCGGCTCCATCACCAATTTCTGGACCCTAGCTCTCTCAACACCTCCTATTGTTTAGTAAAGCACTCTTAGTCACGAGTATCACTGAATTCACCCCGTGCCATCTCACCGCCCCATTGCACAGTGATTCCTCAAACCCTCTCACCTCAGTCTCACCCTGTCATCTGTGTTTGGGACTACCAGTGTCAGACTGGTTCCAACTCATTGCAGATTCTTACAAACTAGACATAAAGAAATTTGAGATGCAAATCAAAAGGTGTATTTAATTGTTAGAGATACAGATATGGATAGAGAGAGATACAGATGGATACAAAGATAGATATAGAGCTATTAGATCAACAATGGAGATAGACTGAGGTGAATAGCAAGAGAGGAATAATAAAGAGATCATTGCTACCCATGCCACACACTTTCTCTCCACTAGACCTATGGTAATGCCAGCACTCAAATGGTCCCAGGATCATTCCAGAATCCCACACCCCTCTTCCTCCTTGTCACCACCCTCTGCCCAATGGTCTCACACACATCTCCCCACAATCCCAACACAGTCAGGCCATCAAACTCCACTGCCCCATTTAGTCCTTTGAGACTGATCACCATTCAATATGATCACAGCTGATCATCCAACTCACTACCCTGTTCCCACTTTCTCCCCATACCCTTTGATCACTTTAGCCCTAAAAAGATCTAACTCCTTGAAAACATTCAATATTTTGCCCTCAACTGCTTTATAAGGCAGAGAATTCCATAGGCTCACCTCTCTTTTGGTGAAGAAATTTCTCCACGTCTCAGTCCTAAACTCCATACCCTTAAGCCCCATGATTACTCATGCCGAAGTGTCCCTTATTTTGTTACCCTGTAGATTAGATGCCATAGCAACATTTGAAGGAAAAAAGGCATGTTTACACTGCTGTTCTGATAAATATTTATCCCTCCACGGCATCATCAGAAAAACAGATTATCAGGTCACTATCCAACTACTGTTTGATGGAGCTTGCTGTATGCAAACTGATGGTTGTATCTGAGGAAGGGTCACCGGACCCGAAATGTTAACTCTGATTTTTTCTTCACAGATGCTGCCAGATCTGCTGAGCTTTTCCAGCAACTTTTGTTTTTGTTGTTGTTGTTTGTGATGGATGTATTTCCTACATTACAACAATAACCTCCTTCACAAGTACTTAATTGCGTGTAAAGTGCTTTGTCATACCCATTGGTTGTGAAAAGCATCATGCAAAAATGGTTCAAAAGCAGTATCCTCTTCCAAGCCAACTTCTCCAGCATCAAGGCCCTATTCAACCAAAACAAAGTTCCAGTTGTAGGACATATCATTTGTATGTTGGATGCCAGACTCCCAAAGCAATTGCTGCATGGTGAACTCGGTCATGGCAACACACCCTCAGGTGGATAACAGTAACACTAAAGAGATGTCCTTAAAAGGATCTCTGAAGAGGTCAAACATTGTACCAATTCACAGGCGACACTGCCTTGTGACCAATCAAAATGAAGGAGGGTCATTCAGAAAGTGACAAAACACATCAGGGTGCATCACTGGACACATCCGAGGAAAGGGCAAGACAACAGAGGGGACATGCAGGCCTCCAACCTAGCCACCTCACCACCCTTCAAGTACCAGCTGTTCACACATGGAAAAGACTGCAAATCACACATTAGAACAATCGGTCATTTTAGAACCTATTAAACTGTAATGGAAGAAAGTCATCCTTGATGCCGAAATACTGCATAAGATATAAATGTAAGATTTTTTTGCTGTCTTATGCATTCTTGATTTTAAACCTTCCATCACTGCCAGCAGTGTGGGCTGTTAAGCACTGGTATTCTTTCACCAAAGTTCTCTGTCTCCCTCTTCCTTTCAAGACACCCTTTAAAAACTCTTTGATCAAGCTTCTGATAGTATGTTCCTATTGACTTCTATTCTTTGATGTAATGTGGGCATTGCTGACAAGGCCTTACTGACCATCTCTAAGCACCATTGAACTGAGGTGATTGATGGACCATTGCTGTGGGTCTGGAGTCACATATTGACCAGACCACATAAAGATGGTAGATTTCCTTCCCTGAAAGACATTAGTGAATTGGGCTACCTGTGATGATTCCGTGAGCATCATTACTGAGGCTAGCTTCAATTGCAGACTTTATAAATCAGATTTAAATTTCACTACCTGCTGTTGTCGGATTTGAATCTGTGTCCTGGGCATTAGCCTGGCCCTCTAAATCACTAGTTGAGTGGCATTGTCACTGTACCACCATTCTCCCTCAAACACCCCTCTCATCCCCCTACATGGTTCAGTTTCATATTTTGTTTTGCATGCTGAGTTTCTCCTGCAATTTCAGTTTGTTTCATATCGCCAGCACCTGCACTTCTGTTTTATTATGCAAGATATAGTTATTGATTCTGTTCATTGACATACAGTCAGAAATCATACGACACCAGGTTATAGTCCAACAGGTTTAATTCAAAACACAAGCTTACAGAGTGTAGCCCCTTTGTCAGGTGAATTGAAAAAGAAGCACACAGAACACAGAATTTATAAGTAAAAGATCAAAAAGTCACACGACTGTTTAGAATCTGTTTCTGTCTTGGTTTGGAGTCAGACTGGTTTTATTTCTAAAGTAGGGATTTATAAAACACCACATTGACTGACTGTCTATAAATTGTGTGCTTTTTGAACAAAATAGAATGTATCTACAAACACAAATTCACCCCATAAATTTATGCGTGTGTGTGCGCACGCGTGTGTGTGTGTGTGTGTGTGTGTGTGTGTGAGAGAGAGAGGGAGCAGAGAGAGAGTGTGTGTCTGTGTGTGTATGTATGTGTGTGTGAGGGGGGAGTGGTAGAGAGAGAGAGGAACAGTGTATGTGTATGTTGAAGAGAGAGTTTGTGTGTGTGTGTGATTGAGTGAGTGAGTGAGAGCGAGAGTGTGTGTGTGTGAGGGAGAGAGAGAATGTCTGTGTGGGAAGGATTGTGTTTGTGTGTACTTGAGAGACAGTGTGTATATGAGAGAAGATCTGTGTGTGTGTGTGTGTGTGTGTGTGTGTGTGTGTGTGTGAGAGAGAGAGTGTGTAGTATGTTGGGGTCACCTTTAGGGCGACTTGAACCCAAAATCCCGGTTGATGCCATCCTCAAGGGTACCTCATCAGTTGTGTGACCCTTTGATCTTTTACTTATAAATTCTGTGCGCTTCTTTCTCACTTCACCTGATGAAGGAGCCGTGCTCCAAAAGCTTGTGTTTTCAAATAAACCTGTTGGACTATAACCTGATGTTGTGTGATTTCTGACCTTGTTGACCCCAGTCCATGTCTTGACATACAGTGTTAAAAAATAAGCTGGAAAAATGATGAAATTCTTCGAGGAGCAGTAGTTATTTTTAGCCCATTGATTTCTTAAATTTTCTATATTTTTTCAGTAATTGTTCAGTACAGACTCCTGTTAGCAATTTTTTGGCAGTTTGATTTATTTCATCTCTATTTATAAGGAAGGTTCTTGGATGTCCTTTTCTCTTTCTACTAACAATACAGGTATTCCTTAGTTGGAACTTTGACTAGCCAACTATTTTCTGTAAATCCATTGAAAAGCCAATCCTAGCTACGCACATTTACTCATTCACACATGCCATAACACACACACTTCCCAGCACACGGTTCATTGATAAACAATCGGCACTTGCTTCAAAGTTCTCCAACTATGCCTTTTTGTTACCATTTGAAGAACAAACAATTTGCACTCATAAAGCACCTCAGGACATCCCACAATGCTTTAAAGTTATAATGCATTAATAATGCATTGACGCACAGCAAGCTCCCAAACACAGCAAAATGATAATGGGCAGCTAAGCTTTTTTTAAGTGATGTTTGCAGAGGGATAAACATTGGCACAAACTATGAAGAATTCCTTCACTCTCCTTCAAACAATATGTGCTACTTACATAAAGTAATTCTCAGCATTTTTATGGTTTATCATCTGATTTTTGAACTCATAGTAAAGGAAGCTGTAAGTAATCCTATATGGTAATAGTTGCTTCTTCCGCAGTGAGACTGCCAAGATCTTGCAAACTGTGGGTTGTTTTGTGCTGAGGACTCAATCAAATATAGCAGTAGAGTGATTATGTTGCCAGACATTTGGATAAGATGTTAAACAAACATCCCAATTTATCTTGCAGATGGATGTAAAAGATCCTGTGTTAATATTTCAGAGGAAAACAAGGGAGTTATCCCCAGGCCACCATTTATCCACAACCAGAGATACTAAAAAAAACTAATTATCTAATCATCATCACTTTGCAGTGTGTGGAAGCTAGCTTTGCATACATCGGTCATCATGTTTCCTATGTGGGATCAATTCTGATTTAACAGAGAGTGCAGGACTGCATGCCAGGAACAGCACCAGGCATACGGAAAAATGAGGTGTCAATCTGGTGAAGCAACCATACAGCACTACTTGCACGTCAAACATCACAAGCAGCAAGTGATTTACACAGCCAAGCGATCCTACAGCCAACAGATCAGCTGTAAGCTCTGCAGTCCTGCCACATCCTGTCGTGAATGCTGATGGACACTTAAACAACTAACTAGAAAAAGAGGCTCCACAACCATCCCCATCATCAATGATGGAAGAACCCAACACAAAAAGATAAGGCTGAAGCATTCACTGAGTAGATGATCAATCCTAGCCTCCAGTGGTCCCCAGCATCATAGTAACCAATCTTCAGCCAATTCAATTCACTCCATGATATCAAGAAACAGTTGGAGGCAGTGGCTACTGTAAAGGCCATGGACCTTGATAACATTCTTGCAATAGTACTGAAGAGTTGTGTTCCAGAATTTGCCACTCCCCTAGCCAGGCAGGATTACCACACTGGCATCTACCCAACAATGTGGAGAATTGCCCAGGTATGTCCTGTACACAAAAGACAGGACAAATCCAATCGGCTAATTACCACCCTATCAGTTTGCTTCCGATCATCAGGCAAGTGATGGAAGGTGTCATCAACAGTGCTATCAAGCAGCACCTGCTGAGTAATAACCTACTCAGTGATGCCCAATTTGGGTTCCACCGGGACCACTCAGCTCCTGACCTTATTACAGCCTCGATTCAAACATGGACAAAAGATCTGAATTCCAGAGGTGAGGTGAGAGTGACAACCCTTGGCATCAAGGCCACATTTGACTTAGTGTGGCATCAAGGAACCCTAGCAAAACTGGAATCAATGGATGAAAACAAAAAATGTTGAAAATGACAGAAGGTCAGGCAGCATTCATGGAGAGAGATCAAGCTAATGTTTTGAGTCTAGATTACTCTTCATCAAAGCATCAATGGATATCAGAGAACAAACTCTCCGCTGGTTGGAGTCAGATCTGGACATAGGAAAATAATTGTGGCTGTTGCATTTCAGTCATCTCAGCTCCAGAACATCTCTGCAGGAGTTCCTCAGGGTAGTGTCCTAGGTCCAATCATCTTCAGCTGCTTCATCAATCACCTTCCCTCCATCATAAGGTCAGAAGTGGGAATGTTTGCTGAGGATGGCACAATGTTCAGCACCATTCACAACTCCTCAGACAATGAAGCAGTCCTTGTTCAAATGCAACAAGATCTGGACAATATAGAGGCTTGGGCTGACAAGTGGCAAGTAACGGTCATGCCACACAGATGCCAGGTAATGACCATCTCCACCGCCCCATGACATTCAATGGTGCTACCTACCATCACTAAATCCCCACTATCAAAATATGTGGGTTACCATTGATCAGAATCTCAATTAGACTCAGCGCATAAACACAATGGAAACAAGAGCAGACCAGAGGTTAGGAATGCTGCGGCAATTAACTCACCACCTGACTCTCCAAAGCCTGTCTACCATCTTCAAAACACACATCAGGAATATGATGGAATTCTCCCCATTTGCCTGGATGAGTGCAGCTCCAATAACACTTAAGTAGCTCGACACTATCCAGGACACAGCAGCCCATTTGACTGGCATCGAATCCACAAACATCTCTACCACTGAAACTCAGGAGCAGCAGCGTGTACTATCTACAAGATGTACTGCAGAAATTCACCAAGGATCCTTAAACAGCACCATGGGAAACAGATAATATGGGGATATCATCACCTGCAAGTTCCACTCCAAACCACTCACCATCCTGAATACATCACCCTTCCTTCAGTGTTGCTGAGTCAGAGTCCTGGAATTCCTTCTTCAAGGGATTGTGGGTCACATGGACTGCTGCGATTAAAGAAGGCAGCTCACCACCACCTTCTCAAGGACAACTAGGAACAGACAATAAATGCTGATCAGCTAGTGATGTCCACATCCCATGAGTGAATAAGTAAAAAAAAATAAACTTTACAATAGTAACTATGTTTCAAAAGTACTTTATTGTCAGTAAAGTGTCCTTGAATGTCCTGAGGTGCAACAAAGTCAATAAAATGCAAGTCTTTCTTGTAATCTAGAAGCCTGGACTAATAATTCAGACATGATGAGTTCTTTGAAATAGGTGAACCTTAATATCCAGATGAAAATCTAAGTCCAAATCAAAGGAACAAGAGGCTATTCAATCTCTTAACCCTATTCAGCCTCTTGAGCCTATTTCCTTTTTATTCATTTACAGGATGTGAGCATAGTTGGCTAGTCTAGCATTTATTGCCCATCCAAATAATTGCCCAGAGGGCAGTTAACTGCCAACTGCATTGCTGTGGGTCTGGCGTTTTAGGTAAGCCAGATTAGGTGAAGATGGCAGTTTGCTTCCCAGATGAGTTTTCCCCTGACAATTGACAATAGTTTCATGGTCATCATTATGCTCCAGAGTTAATTTCAGCTGAATTCTTGGTTGGATTCAAACTCTTGTCCCCAGAACATTACCTCAGTCTCTAAATTAATTGTCCAGTGATAACACCTATTGCCTTCTCCTTCATTCATTGAGATAATATTTGATCTATATGTTAACTCCATTTATGAACCTTTACTCCATATCTCTTGATATCTCTACTTAATGACATCACATTTTTTACACAAAATATTGCAGATACTTGAAATCTCAAACAAATCAGTAAATGTGGGAAATACTTAACAAATGGGCCCCTGAGACAAGCAGCTAATGGGCTGAAAGCAGAGACTGGAAGGAAGATGTTGGACAACCTCAGTTCACTGGGCAGCAAGTTATCACAGAGTCTACCACCCTATAAAGATGGTGACTTACCCCAGGCTCTGCTGGTCCAATCAGAGGGCAAGCAACTCAGCAGTGCCACCACAAGCAGTGATTATTGCTGAGGCTGCAACTGCAGGATGAGGGTACATTGACGGCTTTCACCTGTAAAGTGTAGTTGGGAGTAACTGGAACCTGGTAGGCAGGCCCCAGCAAGTAATGCACCATTTTATCAGACTCCCCATCTCCTAGCTTATCTGGCAAAATTCAGCACAAATTGTCAGAACTCACAAACTTTATAAATGAAACCAATTTTAAATCAGTCTTAAAACTGACAACAGCATCCACATCTTTTAACTGAGAGTATTCCAGACTTCCACCACCTTTCGTGAAATGCTTCTCGATTGTGCTTCTGAATATCTTAGTTCTAACTTGGAGTTTGTGTCTCTTTGATCTGAAGTCCACAGGAGATAATTTTCCTACATATCTAACAATCCTTCTAAATTATCTTTATTCTGCACACCCTGTTCAATGCATGGTAGCCTCAAATTATTTTGTACAGTTATACACAGTACCTTAGAGAAAATGGATTATGAGCAGACTACATAATAACTTCACAGTTGCTGCACAATTTGCACCTTAAGGAAAACAACAAGGATGACATGCAAATTTGTGAAGCGTTCCATTTTTTTGGTGGTGGCATGGTGGCACAGTGTTTAGCACTGCTGCCTCACAGCACCAGAGACCCGGGTTCAATTCCACCCTCGGGCAACTGTCTTTGTGGAGTTTGCACATTCTCCCTGTGTCTATGTTGGTTTCCTCCCACAGTCCAAAAATGTGCAGGCTAGGTGGATTGGCCATGCTAAATTGCCCATAGTGTTCAGGGATGTGTAGATTAGGCAGGTTATGCAGGATGGGTCTGGGTGGGATGCTCTGAGGTTCAATGTGGACTTGTTGGGCCAATGGGCCTGTTTCCACACTGTAGGCATTCTATGAACTGTTTAATTCCACCAGATTTGAAATAAATCCACAAAGGCTGGTATTCCATCACCAAGTCACCCTTTAGTTACATGTGCATAGTACATGACACTGATCCAGTTAGCTGAAAGCTGGCTCCTAGAGTGAGCAGAACTCCTGTTTATATCTGTCAGCCAGGACTCCCTGATTTTGCCAGGTTAAGAGCCCCTATCAGGAAACTCATTCTATGAGATCCACTTGGCCCACCTCACTCCAATCATTACACAGTTGAATTGCTCATTCATTTTAAACACCTCCATTAGAGCAGGAAGAGTTTAATTAGATACAATTTATCCTATACAAAATTTTAAGATATTTCTTTTTACCTATGGAATTGACAGATTTAGGCAGTTGCAAGGTCACTGAGAATTTGGAGGTGTCAGTGTTGGACTGCAGTGGACAAGGTCAGAAATCACACGACACCAGATTATAATCCAACAGGTTTATTTGAAAACACAAGCTTTCGGAATGTATCCCCTTCATCAGGTGAAGCGAGAAAGAAGCATGCAGAACACAGAATTCATAAGTAAAAGATCAAAGGGTTACACAACCAATGAGAATCTACTAAACAAACCTAAGATGCTGTTAAATCTTTAATCGGTTAGGAAGTTATAATTGATTAATATGTATAGGTAAATCTCAGAATTTCTTTCAAGTCACTGCCATGATGGAACTAAAGATTTTATCAGTGTAAAGAGGAGGTGACATTTTAGGTCAGACAATTAGGTGTGAGGCCTTGTTTAGAATGTGTTTTGGTTTGAAGTCAGTCTGGTTTTATTTCTAAAGTAGGAATTTATAAATTGCCACATCGACTGACTGTCTATAAACTGTGTCCTTGTTTTAACAAAATAGAACATTTCTGCAAATACAAATTCGTCCCATAGATGTACATGTGTGTATGTGTGTGTGTGAAGGGGGGGGTGGCGGGAAGAGAGTGAGTGTGTGTGTGTGTGTGCTTGCGTGTGAGAGAGAGTTTGTTTGTGTGTGCACATGGGGGGGTGGTGTGAGTGTGTGTGTGTGTGTGTGAGAGAGAGACTGAGAGAGAGAGAGAGGGTGTGTGTGTTTTTGAGAGAGAGATTGTGTGGTGGGGTCACCTGTAGTGCAACATGAACCCAAGATCCCAGCTGAGGCCGTCCTCATGGGTACCAAATTTGGCTATCGGCCTCTGCTCGGCAACTCTGCGGTGTTGTGTATCCTGAAGTCCGCCTTGGAGAACGTTTAAGCGAAGATCCGAGGCAGAATATCCTTGACCGCTGAAGTATTCCCCACTGGGAGGGAACATTCCTGTTTGGCAATTGTTGCACGGTGTCCATTCATCTGTTGTTGGAGCATTTCACCAATATACCATGCCTCAGGGCAACCTCGTCCGCAGCGTTTGAGGAGGATTCACGTCGCCACACACACACACACACACACACGTATACTTCTATGGGATGAATTTGTATTTATGAAGAAGCATAGGGACTTAGGGAGGAAATTTTAGAACTTAAGAGTCCAGGCAGCCAAAAGTACGACCTCCAACAGCAGAGCAGTGAAAATTGGGGATGCCCAGGAGGCCAGAATTGGAGAAGCTGCACGAACTTAGAGGGCTGTAGATCTGAAATGCATTTTTGTTTGTTTTCAAGACAAAGATGACCCCATCTATCATCTGGGGTTTTCGATGGGGTTTCAGTGGATACATATGTGATTGCTAAGGTCAATTTGCACCTGGTAGGTTCTGTAGCTAACAGGAACAAAAACAGAAGTTGCTGGAAAAGCTCAGCAGGTCCGGCAGCATCAATGAAGAAAAGATCAGAGTTAACGTTTTGGGGTCCAGTGGCTCTTCCTCAGAATTCAGAACCTCCGCTGCTAACAGGACAGGGTTACCTCAGACATTTGAGTTTTGAATGTGATGTTGGCTCAGGATTTCCTCACCTTGCATTTTCTCTCTGCCTCCAATATGTACCCACTTTCAAGGGAGGCAACACAGTTTTTAATTTGGTTGTACCAGGTGCAGGGATCCTGAAGAGAAACATCCTCTCAGTATTTACGTTGTCAAGCCCCTTAAGAATCCTAAATGTTTCAATGAGGTCACCTCTCATTCTTCTAAATTGCAGTGAGTGGAGTTCCAATTAAGTTACATCTGCCCTTAAATAAGGGGACTAAAGTAGTCAATTAGATGCCAATATAAAGACGTGTAGCAAAACATCTTATCCTAATTAGGAAAGTAGAAAACTGTTTATAATTACCAATGGAGATACCGCTCACTTACACACTTGTATATGTTTGAATTGGTTTTGTAAACATTCGTTCCAAATTATCCCAATGATACCAAGTTCCCACATAACCACCATGGATAAAAAAGTATCTTCTTAATTCCCTACTGGATTGATTAGTGACTATCCTATGCATATGAACCTTACTTTTTGACTTTCCCACAAGAAAAGCAGTCTTTATACATCCATCCTGTCCAACACATCTATAGTTTTAAAAATTATGATTTTACTTAATAAAACCCATCTTTCATGATAAATGAAACAAATAACTCTCAGTTTTGATACCAACCTTGTAAACACATTGTATTTTTGCCAATTCTTCCATTATTTTTGTCTACCAACGAGAATGATTAACTTAGGGCCACTTCAACCAAAAGGCCTTCCTTTTGAAAGGGGCTCAAATGCCAAGTTCCACAAGATAACTAAAGCAACATTAAATAAACAAACATTAAAATTCTTTTTAAAGTACAATTTTGTTTCCTTGATATTCTCAGAGTGTCCAATGTAAATAATATTTTTAACTCCGGTTATTTGTTTTCTTTCTCTATTTGTATTTTGGGGTTTGAGGCCGTTGGTTGCTGTGGTGACCGCTCTGTGAACCAGCGCACGCTCCCGACAGGCTCGTGCCCGCTCCTCGCGCGCTCCCGACAGGCTCGTTTTCGCTCCCGCATCATGGCGGGCCTGGAGCTGCTCTATCACTCGGTGGCCCAGGATGTGTCTTCTCCCCAAGACGCCTTGGTCTGTTTCGTGCACTGGGAGCTGGTCAGGGCGGGATTCAAGTGCCTGGGGACCGGGGACCAGGTGAGCGAGAGGCCTGATGGAGCAGCAGCAGGCCTCGGGCTCCGGTAGCCGCTCATTGCTGGGGAGATGGCAGGCGGAGGGAAAGTGAAAGCGAAAGTGCTTCCCCCGGGCGGAGACTTCGGCCTGCTTCAGCCCGGAGACTTGACTCACCTAACCCCAACGCCCCTTCCACTCTACACA
>NC_063350.1:5139587-5163588 GCF_021869965.1 Rhincodon typus
GGTGGGGAGGGAAAAATGTCTTTGGTGGTGGGGTCGGATTGCAGATGACGGAAGTGTCGGAGGATGATGCGTTGGATCCAGAGATTGGTGGGGTGGTACGTGAGGACGAGGAGGATTCTGTTTTGGTTGTTATTGCGGGGCGGGGGTGTGAGGGATGAGTTGCGGGAAATGCGGGAGACACGGTCGAGGGCGTTCTTGACCACTGAGGGGGGGATGTTGCGGTCCTTGAAAAACGAAGACATCTGAGTTGTTCGGGAGTGGAATGTCTCATCCTGGGAGCAGATGCAGCGGAGGCGAAGGAATTGGGAATAGAGGATGGCATTTTTGCAGGAAGGTGGGTGGGAGGAGGTGTATTCTAGGTAGCTGTGGGAGTCGGTGGGCTTGAAATGGATGTTGGTTTTCAGGTGGTTGCCAGAGGTGGAAACAGAGAGGTCCAGGAAGGAGAGAGAGGTATTAGAGATGGTCCAGGTGAACTTAAGGTTGGGGTGGAAGGTGTTGGTGAAGTGGATGAACTGTTCGAGGTTCCTCATGGGAGCACGAGGCGGCGCCGATACAGTCATCAATGTAACGGAGGAAGAGGTGGGGTTTAGGGCCCATGTAGCTACGGAAGAGGGATTGTTCCACGTAACCTACAAAGAAGCAGGCATACCTTGGGCCCAACCTTAGGGCTAACCCTAACCCTAACCCATGGCCACCTCCTTTGTCTGTAGGAAGTGGGAGGAATTGAAAGAGAAGTTGTTGAGGGTGAGGACGAGTTCGGCTAAGCAGATGAGGGTGTCAGTGGAGGGGGACTGGTCGGGCCTGCGGGACAGGAAGAAGCGGAGGGCCTTTAGGCCATCTGCATGGGGAAAGCAGGTGTATAGGGACTGGACATCCATGGTAAAGATGAGGTGTTGGGGACCAGGGAATTGGAACTTTTGGAGGAGGTGGAGGGCATGGGTGGTGTCACGGATGTAGGTAGGGAGTTCCTGGACCAAGGGGGAGAAAATGGAGTCGAGATAGATGGAGATAAGTTCGGTGGGGCAGGAGCAGGTGGAGACAATGGGTCGACCAGGGCAGTCAGGTTTGTGGATTTTGGGAAGGAGATAGAAGCAGGCGGTATGGGGTTGGGGAATGATGAGGTTGGAGGCTGTGGGTGGGACATCACCTGAGGTGATGAGGTTCTTTATTCGTTTGTAGGATATAGGTAAGGCATCTATTGTCTGTTCTTGTACCCTTGAGAAGGTGGTGATGAGGTACCCTCTTGAATACAATCAGATAGCTTGCTATGATATTTTAGAGGCTGGTTAAGAGTCAAACTTGTTGCATTGGTTCTGGAGTTACAGATAGGCCAAACCAAGTAAGTACAACAAGTTTCTTTTCCTAAAAAGAAATGAATGAAACAAATAGATTTTTATGACAATCGAGTAGTTTCATGGTCATTTCTGTGATAAGCTTACATTTCCAGATTTATTTAACTGATTGAATTAAATGCCCCAGCTGCTAACTTGGAATTTGAACTGTTGT
This sequence comes from Rhincodon typus, assembly GCF_021869965.1. NCBI lineage: Eukaryota > Metazoa > Chordata > Chondrichthyes > Orectolobiformes > Rhincodontidae > Rhincodon > Rhincodon typus. Next base: position 5,141,094 of record NC_063350.1, read on the forward strand.
CTCTATTATTAGAATACTGTATAGTTACTGTATAACACCCTGCACATTGTCATGCAATCTTATCAGGCTCATACAGTGATGTCTTCAACACTCCTACCCTCGTACTAAAATTCCCTGAGAGGAAGCCTTTTAATTTTAATTTGGATCAAAATTATTTTCAGACGAATTGCACTCCAGAGGCCGAACTGCTAACTGCATTGCCCTGTTTGCTACTGACCTACACTGAACAGCTACGTTATAGTCCCTGAGATAGCAAGAACTGAGATGCTGGAGTCAGAGATAACAAAGTGTGGAGCTGGAGGAACACAGCAGGCCAGGCAGCATCAGAGGAACAGGAAAGCTGACATTTCTGGTCGGGACCCTTCTTCAGAAAAAGTCAGCCGACCCGAAACATCAGCTTTCCTGTTCCTGTGATGCTGCCTGGCCTGCTGTGTTCCTCCAGCTCCACACTGTCCCGTTCTGTGCTGAGTTAGCTGATATCAGCTCACATAGGCTTAAGCAGGTATCTGAATTCCACCAAAAAATCCAGTTCCCAGGAAGTTCCCCTTATTTCTGTTCAGTGAAATCAGGATTGGGCTAATACAAAATCAAACATAAAATACTGGAACTACACTGTGAAAATAGGGACAGAGTTAACTTTTCAGGTCAATGACCTTCCATCAGATCTGGGAAAAGTGAAAAAAATTAGTAGATTTCAAGTTGTGCAAATGAGAGAAGGTGGAGAAATGCAAAAAAGGGAAGGTCTGTGATGATGCAGAAGATGGCAAACATTAAATGACAAAAAGAGTTTGGGCAGAGCCAAAGGGTCTGGTGATCGGACAAGTTAGGGCACGAGGTGGTTTGAATGACAATAAAGAGCAGCTGGCATTCAAAAGGAAAACTAGCGAGGAAGCAGATTAAGACAGAAACTTTAAGAGAAGAGGACACAAAATGGACTTCAATTATTGAACTCAATGATGAGTCTGGAAGACTTAATTGAAAGATGAGGTACTGTAACTCGAGCTTGCATTGAGCTTCATTAGCAAGTTGCAAAAGGCCAGTGACAAAGATGTCAGCATGAGACCAAGATGGAGAATTAAAATATCAGAAGCTCAGGACCATGCTTACAGACTGAATGGAGATGTTTCCTAAAACAGTTACCCAATCTGGCTTTGATCTCCCTAATGCAGAGCAAACGTCATTGTGAGCAGCATGTACAGTACATTTAAAATAATACATTTAAGTCGATGAAAGGGACGTTCACGGCCATGGATGATGAGAGAGAGGAAGTAAAAGAGCAGGTGTTGCTTCTCTGGAAGATGCCATAGGAAGGCGACAGGGTGTTTGGGTTGATGGGAATGTGACAGTAGAAGCAAACCCTTCAGAAAGCTTAAAGGAGAGATGAAGTGTAGATGTGTTTGGTGGCATCATAACGGATTTGCAGAAGTGGCACCACTCCCTGTTAGTTCTACTTAAAACCTTTTTGTTTTAAATCTGTTCATGGGATGTGGGCTTCACTACCTGGACCAGCATTTATTGCCCATTCCTAATAGTCCTATTATTTCTAACTTTTTTCAGTTCTGAGACTCTCCATTTTTCCCTAAAGTTCTGCCAGACCTGCAGACAATTTCCAACATTTTCTGGTTTTATTTCATACTCCAGTGTTTGCATTATTTTGCTTCTGCTTCAGAATAATCTAAACTGATGTCCTCTTGATTGAAGACATTGCTGAAATAGCCCCTCTGCTGATATACAAGGTAAACACTAGTTAGTGGACAGGAATAAGATGGGAAAAGGATCCATCCAAAAAATTGCTCCTGCTGATAAGAGCAACTGAGAACATAATAGCCTATTGAGCCTGTTCTGCATTTCTAATACATTATTCCTGCTGTGTACCTCAACTCCATTTTCTCGATATCGCTTGATGCTGGGTCATAACAGAAAGGGCGGACTGAGCCTTGATTTGATGGAAGTCCATAAAAATTCCAAGTTCAGTTGGGTAAATGGGATGTTTTCCATTTTGGGCAAACATGAAATATTTGTGACTATAAGATATTCTTGAATAAATCCAATAATTCAGGAGATCCTTCTTTCCCCAGAGCAGCAAGAATGTGGACCTGATTACGGTGTGGAGAGGTTCAAGCAAGTGTTATATATGTATTTCAGAGGAAGCTAGATAGGGACATGGTGATGAATAGAAGGATAAGCTGAGAGGTTTAGGAAGTCAGATCGAATGTGGCTGGTGTGGATCATAAACATCAGTATAAAGCAATACTGAAAAAGGATCATTAGATCCCAAATGTTAACTCTGCTTTCTCTCCACAGATGCTGCCAGACCTGTTGAGTTTCACCAGTAATTTCTGTCTTTTTTTCTGATTTCCAGCACTGTAGTTCTTAGTTTATTTTTGTTTTGTTTAGTATAAAGCACTTGAGCTGAATGACTTGGTTCTATGCTCTAAAATTCTATGTAAAATCCAATTGATTTCAGTCTTGAACATTTTACATGTCTCCCTGTCTTTTTTTGTTCACTTGTGTGGTACGTGGGGACATTGCTGGCTGGGCAAGCATTTATTGCCTGTCTCTGTTTGCCTCTGAGAAGTTAGTGGTGAGCTGTCTACTCAAACTGCTGCAGTTCATATACTGTAGGTTGACCAATAATGCCGTGAGAGAGTTAATTCCAGGATTTTGACTCATCTCTGTTCCTTCACTGTAGCTATATTTCCAAGACAGGATGTTGAGTGGCTTGGAGTGGAACTTGCAGGTGGTGGTGTTACCATGTATCTGATGCTTTGTCCTTCTAGATGGAAGTGGTTGTAGGTTTGGAAGGTGCTGTCTAAGGATCTTTTGTAAATTTTGGCATTTTGTAGATGGTACACCCTGCCGCTATTGAGTGTTGGTGGTGGAGAGAGTGAATAGTTGTAGATGTGGTGCCAATCAAGTGGGCTGCTTTGTCCTGGCTGGTGTCAAGTTTCTTGAGTGTTGTTGGAGCTGCACTCATTCAGGCAGTTGGTGAGTATTCCATCACTCCTGACTTGTGCCTTGAATTTGGTGGACAGGCTTTGGGAATCAGGAAATGAGTTACTCGCTACAACATTCTTAGCTTCTGACCTGCTGTTGTAGCTGCTGTATTTATATGGCTTCATCCCCCAATGATTTTGATAGTGGGGGACTCAGTGATGGTAACACCATTGAATGTCAAGGGGTGGTCATTAGATCGTCTTTTATTGAAAATAGTCATTGCCTGACATTTGTGTGGCACAAATGTTACTTGCCACTTGTCAGCCCAAGCCTGGATATTGTCTAGATTTTGTTGCATTTGAACATGGACTGCTTCAGTATCTGAGGAGTTGCAAATGGTGCTAAACGTTGTGCAATCATCAGCAAACATCCCCATTTCTGACTTTATGGTAGAAGGGAGATCATTGATGAAGCAGCTGAAGATGGTTGAGCCTATGAAAGTACCCTGGTAACCTCCTGCAGATATGGCCTGGAGCTGAGGTGACTGACTTCCAACAACCACGACCATCTTCCTTTGTGCCAGGTATGACTCCAGCAGAGTGTATACCCCGACTCCCATTGATTCTAGTTTTGTTAGGGCTCCTTGATGCTAAACAGTCAAAGGCAGCCTTGTTGCCAAGGGCTGTCACTCCTGTCTCACCTCTGGAATTAACAATTGTTTTGTCCATTTTGAACCAAGGCTGTAATACGGTGAGGAACTGACTGGCCCTGCTGGAGCGCAAACTGGGTACCGTGAGCAACTTGTTGCTAAGCAGGTGCTGCTTGATAGCACTGTCTATGACACCTTCCATCAGTTTACTGATGATCGAGAGTAGACTGATAGAGCAGTAGTTGGCTGGATTGGATTTGTCCTGCTTTTTATGCTCAGGATATATCTGGCACTTTTCACATTTTGGCATAGATGCCAGTGTTGCAACTGGACTGGAACAGCTTTCTGTGGAAGAGTGTTCCACGTTTCTGTTACCCTTTGTGTGAAAGCATGCCTCCTGATTTTTGTCCAAATGGCCTGTGTCTGACTTAAGATAATACTCTTTTGTTACCGACATAGGAAGGAACTATAAACCAGGACCTAGGTTCTCTTCAAATAATGTCTAGCTCCCATTTTTCAGCCGTTTCAATATGCTTTTTCAGGTTACTTGGGCTGACATGCAGTCCTTTTGACCTTCAACACATTTTAACTGAAATCTAAAGGAAATAAAGCCTTCAACATGTTCCCTCTGCATCACGGGGAGTAACTAAAACCTGGGAGGAAGGAAGTGTTTTATCACCTCCACTGGCAGCCTGGGACTGAAAGGGTCCCATCCCTTGTAAGGGAGACAGATTAGAAGCAAAGACACTGCTCACAGTCGCACTGCAGCACCTAACGTATATAACTGTAATTTGCTGTGCTTGTCAGTCAGAGAATGGCACTGCTGTATGTCAGAATAATTCTATTCCCAGTGCAGCCTGCTGACTGTTCAGCAGCTGCTCTGGCTTTAACAATTTGACAAGCCCAGAATACTGTACCCCACTGGAGCATTCGATACTCGGCTGGATCTGGCAGCGGTCCAATAATTGGACCTCTTGGTTTAACTTCAGCTGAATCAGGACCAAAGAATGAGAGTGCATATGTCATAGACAGCTCAAGACACTTGTAAAAAGATAAATGAAAGCATTAACAATTTCCACAGATTGACTTAAGACCTAAAGATGTCTGAAAACAGTCCATAACCAATGGAATGCTGTTGAGTGCTGTCACTGCTATAATGTAGGAAAAGTTAGCAGCTAGTTTGGGCACAGCAAAATCTCAGCAACAAGACTAACAACCAGATTATCTGCTTCAGTGACGTTGGTTGGGGGATAAATATTGGTTCTGACATGAGGAGAACTCCCCTTCAGATAGTGTCATTGGATATTTTAGGTCCATGTAATAGGGCAGATGGGATCTCTGGTATCTTATTTGAAGCACTTCTGACAGTGCAGCAGTCCCTGAGGGAATGTCAGCCTTGTCTTTTTTTTTAAAACTCATTTCTTTAGAATGGGGCCTGAGCATATGACATCTGGCTCGGATGAGAGGGCTACTGACTCCCAAATAGCACCAAGTCTTACTGAGTGATGCCTCTGTGAACCTAGACAACCTCTGTACCTTTTCGAATTGCTAATCCTGGGCTGTAAGATGGCGCTACATCTTTTACATACCTCACAATGATAATGTTCTCACTTGGTGTTCTGCACTTTATATACTTTCTCATGGTTATCACTAACAAGGTCAGCATTTATTGCCTGTTCCTAGTTAAAGCTCTTAGTCACCTGTGCTAATGTCTCATCCTTTTGCTTGGAGTCAGATTTCTTGGATCTAACATTGATCCTGTGAAGTTTCTTGGAATTCTTTTACTATGCTAGTATACACTTTCAGGCAAGGTGACAGGGACCCCAAGCTTATTCTCCCCAGCACCAGAGCTGGTTGTAAAGGAGTACAGCCCATGAACAGTCCTAGAACAAAAAGTGAAATCCTGAACCATATCAGATTATGTCTTTAAATACTCAGCTTTGGAACTGTGCATTTCACATCCCACTATGTTGTTTTCTAATAATGCGAGATGCATACACACAAGAAGGAAATATGCATCTTTTAAGTTCATTTGTAGGAAGGGGGTGGTGTAACAGTAATGTACTTGTAAGTCAGGACCCCAGGCTACTGTGGTGGCATGTGAGTTCAGTTCTTCCCATGAAAATGGTGAAATTTGATTTCATGTGACTCTAGATCCACAGCAATGTCCTTGACTCTCAACTGCCCTCTGGGTAATTGGAGATGGGAAATAAATGCTGACTTAGGCAGCAATGCCCACATCCCATGAACAAATATAACAGAAAGGTTATCACTAACAAGGTCAGCATTTATTGCCTGTTCCTAGTTAAAGCTCTTAGTCACCTGTGCTAATGTCTCATCCTTTTGCTTGGAGTCAGATTTCTTGGATCTGACATTGATCCTGTGAAGTTTCTTGGAATTCTTTTACTATGCTAGAAAAGCAATATAAATGCAACTTTTGATTGTTGACTTGTCTTGCATTCACAGTAGCAGGTGAAGATATTCAACTGGTCAAAGAACCTCAGCAAATGACAAGGAGAAAAAGGAGAAAATGAGCATTAAAAGAAAGGAGCTTCTCTTTCTTTTGTCAGCACAGACAAGAAATCGATCTTTTCTCATGGAGTTCAGAAAATATTCTCCAATGTGAGGAAATAAGTAACTTGAGTATTCCCGAGAGCTCTTCAAATGCATCAGAGGCCTTGAACGCGGCATCTTCGACCATTTCCCTGTCATGTTTAGAGAACTCACATTTCAGATTCGAGCACACTGGGGGCTGTAGAGAATTTGTGCTTAATTTGCAGGGACCCCAAGCTAATGGTCGATGGGCATTTCCAGTTTTGTTTCCTGAGGCACCATATTAAATCCTCTGCTATTCGTGGTGTATATCATTGATTTAGATGTAGACTTAAATGTAGGAAAAAGTCGGACCATCTTTGCTCACTGGATTAGCAGTTGACACAGCAGAATTGACCTGCCAACGGAATAACTCTGATCTATAATCAGCGTATAGCCAAAGGAATCAGTGTGAGAGTCTGTGTTATTTTCAGTAACAGCACTTTCATAGAATCTTACAGCAGAGAAAGAACCCTTCAGGCCTGTGCCCACTACATGATCAAACTGAGGATTCTGTAATGAATCTCACTCTCTTTTTCTCTATTGCCTGCAAGTGCTTTCATTTTAAATAGGGAACTAATTATCTTTGGATTTTACTGTGGAACAATTCCTACCATCCTTTTCGTAAATTCCAGGTCATCATCATTTGCTGTGTAAGCAAAATGTTCTCGTCATCTGTCTTCTGGTCTATATTACCAATTGCCTTCAATTTCTGTGTTCTGGTGACTGACCCTTTTGAAACTTTCGTAATTGCAGCAAAGATTATAAGTCAAAAACTTTATGATCATATTACTCTTTAAAGTGGAAGGACAAGTCGAGAAGCCTGCATAATAAGACAAAGAGGACACTTGACCTTATTGATAGGGTAATGTAGTACAAAAGTATGGAAGTTATGCTAAACTTTGATCAACTAGGCTACTATGGTCAATTCTGGGAACCATGCTTTAGAAGTTTTTGGAGACAATGCAGAGAAACTTTACTAAAATAGTCTACTTCTTAGGCAGTTACTTGAGACTGAGAATGACTTTCTTTCACTCCAAAGTTGTGGGTCCTGTGATCACTAAACAGGCAGTTTTCAAGTGGTAGTGGGTGGGATGCTTGGGTTTTTTTATATACTTTGCTGTTTGTGCTTGGCCTCCAGCATGAATTGTCAGAGATACTTGAGATGGTTGGCAGCTTTTCAGATGCATCTTTTCACATTTGCGCCATCATGGGCAAGAGATTTCCAGTGAGGCTTTGAGTATATCTTTGAAGTGTTTTCTCAGCCCTTCTGGTAACTACATGCCATGATGGAGTTAGGAGCAGAAAGTTGGGTTTGGAAGTCTTCTGTCATGCATGTGGATGATGTGTCATGCCCAACGCAGATTAACCAAAGCTTCTGTGCTGGGAACATTTGCCTGAGAGGTCTTTGATACAGAAACATTTACCATGCCATTGGATTTGCAGGATTTTGCTGAAGCATTCACTTCTGATATATTTTACTAGGAATCTGGGATGTCGGGAGGGTTTAAACTAATGCAGCAGGGGGATGGGAACCCGAATTGTAGCTCCAGTGTACAGGAGGTTGAGAGTAGTGAGGTCATGAATAAGGTTTCAAGGTCGCAGGAATGTACCGGCAGGCAGGAAGATGGTTTGAAGTGTATCTACTTCAACGCCAGGAGCATCCGGAATAAGGTGGGTGAACTTGCAGCATGGGTTGGTACCTGGGACTTCGATGTTGTGGCCATTTCGGAGACATGGATAGAGCAGGGACAGGAATAGTTGTTGCAGGTTCCGAGGTTTAGATGTTTCAGTACGATCAGGGAAGATGGTAAAAGAGGGGGAGGTGCGGCATTGTTAGTCAAGGACAGTATTACGGTGGCAGAAAGGACGTTTGATGAGGACTCGTCAACTGAGGTGGTATGGACTGAGGTTAGAAACAGGAAAGGAGAGGTCACCCTGTTGGGAGTTTTCTATAGGCCTCCAAAAAGTTCCAGAGATGTAAAGGAAAGGATTGCAAAGATGATTCTGGATAGGAGCGAAAGTAACAGGGTAGTTGTTATGGGGGACTTTAACTTTCCAAATATTGACTGGAAACGCTATAGTTCGAATACTTTAGATGGGTCAGTTTTTGTCCAATGTGTGCAGGAGGGTTTCCTGGCGCAGTATGTAGATAGGCCAACAAGAGGCGAGGCCACATTGGATTTGGTACTGGGTAATGAACCAGACCAGGTGTTAGATTTGGAGGTAGCTGAGCACTTTGGTGATAGTGACCACAATTCGGTTACGTTTACTTTAGCGATGCAAAGGGATAGGTATGTACCGCAGGGAAAGAGTTATAGCTATGGGAAAGGCAATTATGAGGCGATTAGGCAAGATTTAGGATGCATAGGATGGAGAAGGAAACTGCAGGGGCTGGGCACAATTGAAATGTGGAGCTTGTTCAAGGAACAGCTACTGCGTGTCCTTGATAAGTATGTACCTGTCAGGCAGGGAGAAAGTGGTCGAGCGAGGTTTACTAAAGAAGTTGAATCTCTTGTCAAGTGGAAGAAGGAGGCTTATGTAGAGATGAGGCGTGAAGGCTCAGTTAGGGTGCTTGAGAGTTACAAGTTAGCCAGGAAGGACCTGAAAAGAGAGCTAAGAAGAGCCAGGAGGGAACATGAGAAGTCTTTAGCAGGTAGGATCAAGGAAAACCCTAAGGCTTTCTATAGGTATGTCATGAATAAAAGAATGACAGTAGTGGGAAGTTGTGCGTGGAGTCCGAAGAGATAGGAGAGGCGCTAAATGAATATTTTTCATCAGTATTCACACAGGAAAAAGACAGTGTTGTCGAGGAGAATACTGAGATACAGTCTATTAGACTAGACGGGAGGAGGGGTTAGCAATTCTGGAAAGTGTGAAAATAGATAAGTCCCCTGGGCCGGATGGGATTTATCCTAGGATTCTCTGGGAAGCTAGGGAGGAGATTGCAGAGCCTTTGGCTTTGATCTTTATGTCTACAGGAATAGTACCAGAAGACTGGAGGATAGCAAATGTTGTCCCCTTGTTCAAGAAAGGGAGTAGAGACAACCCTGGTAATTATAGACCGGTGAGCCTTACTTCGGTTGTGGGTAAAGTGTTGGAAAGGATTATAAGAGATAGGATTTATAATCATGTAAAAAGGAATAATTTGATTAGGGATAGTCAACACGGTTTTGTGAAGGGTCGGTCGTGCCTCACAAACCTTATTGAGTTCTTTGAGAAGGTGACCAAACAGGTGGATGAGGGTAAAGCGGTTGATGTGGTGTATATGGATTTCAGTAAAGCGTTTGATAAGGTTCCCCACAGTAGGCTATTGCAGAAAATACGGACGCATGGGATTGAGGGTGATTTAGCGGTTTGGATCAGAAATTGGCTAACTGTAAGAAGACAGAGGGTGGTGGTTGATGGGAAATGTTCATCCTGGAGTTCAGTTACTAGTGGTATACCGCAAGAATCTGTTTTGGGGCCACTGCTGTTTGTCATTTTTATAAATGACCTGGATGAGGGCATAGAAGGATGGGTTAGTAAATTTGCAGATGACACTAAAGTCGGTGGAGTTGTGGATAGTGCGGAAGGATGTTGCAGGTTACAGAGGGACATAGATAAGCTGCAGAGCTGGGCTGAGAGATGGCAAATGGAGTTTAATGCAGAAAAGTGTGAGGTGATTCACTTTGGAAGGAGTAACAGGAATACAGAGTACTGGGCTAATGGTAAGATTCTTGGTAGTGTGGATGAGCAGAGAGATCTCGGTGTCCATGTGCATAGATCACTGAAAGTTGCCACCCAGGTTGATAGGGTTGTTAAGAAGGCGTACAGTGTGTTAGGTTTTATTGGTAGAGGGATTGAGTTTCGGAGCCATGAGGTCATGTTGCAGCTGTACAAAACTCTGGTGCGGCCGCACTTGGCGTATTGCGTACAGTTCTCGTCGCCGCAATATAGGAAGGATGTGGAAGCATTGGAAAGGGTGCAGAGGAGATTTACCAGGATGTTGCCTGGTATGGAGGGAAGGTCTTATGAGGAAAGGCTGAGGGACTTGAGGCTGTTTTCCTTAGAGAGAAGAAGGTTAAGAGGTGACTTAATAGAGACATACAAGATGATCAGAGGATTAGATAGGGTGGACAGCGAGAGCCTTTTTCCTTGGCTGGTGATGGCTAGCACGAGGGGACATAGTTTTAAATTGAAAGGTGATAGATATAGGACAGATGTCAGAGGTAGGTTCTTTACTCAGAGTAGTAAGGGCGTGGAATGCCCTGCCTGCAACAGTAGTAGACTCGCCAACTTTAAGGGCATTTAAATGGTCATTGGATAAACATATGGATGATAATGGAATAGTGTAGGTTAGATGGACTTCAGATTGGTTTCACAGGTTGGCGCAGCATCGAGGGCCGAAGGGCCTGTACTGCGCTGTAATGTTCTATGTCTGTTGTACATTGTTCATGTTTCCGATGCATACAGAAGGGCAGGTAACACTGCTGCCCTGTAGACCAGGAGCTTGGTGTTAGGTCTGAGGTCTTTGTTATCAAACCTGTTTCGGTTAGATAGCCAAAGCCGAGCTGATACATTGAGGCAATGTTGAATTTCATCATCAATGTCTGGACGTATTGAAAGGAAGCTCCCAAGGTATGGGAAATAAAAACAGAACTTTTTGGGAAAACTTAGCAGGTCTGGCAGCATTTGTGCTGAGAAAGCACAGTTACCATTTTGGATCCAGTGACCCTTTTTCAGAACTGGACCCAAAATGTTAACTCTGCTTTCTCTCCACAGGTGCTGCAGATCTGCTGAATTTTCCCAGCAATTTCTGTTTTTGATTCTAATTTCCAGCATTCGCAGCTCTTTGAGGTTTTTCTCCGGAGGTATAGAATTGATCCTTGTTGCCCAGTGGCTTGCTGTGGATCTTAATAGCTGGGGACACTGCTGTGCCACAGGAACAGGCTGGTAGAGGATCTCTGTCTTGTGGGCTTAGCCCTAAGGCTCAACCTCTTATATGCCTTGGTGAATGTGTTGACAACAATTTGGAGCTCAGCTTCTGAGTGTGCGTGCATACAAGCATCATCTGCATACTGCAATATGATGACTGAAGTTGGTGTGGTCTTGGTTCTGAACTGGAAGTTGATGCAGGTTAACCATGATGCAGTTGCCCACTCATCCTGTAGAGAAGTTCAACTCCAGTAGGAAATTTCATGGACATCTGGAGAGCATTGGTTTGAAGAGTCTTGCTTGACCTCCATTTAAACACACAGTTTCTGTAGTGGATCTGTTGGTAAGGATCACGTCATGCACATTGTCATGCTGTAGGCAGAGAATCATGACAAATTTCTGTGTGCAGCTATATTTAGATAAATTGCTGTTTAATTCCTCCCTTTGAAGATACTTGTGATGTTAGATTAGACCAGGTGTAAAGGTTGTTGCTGTCTGCATTTTCTTGGTCTTGTCTTGCTGTAAAGATCTTGTCCATTGTGCCCCTTGATGTGTGGAATCCACATTATGACTGGGAGGAGGTTTTTAGCTAGTACTAAGGATAACTTCACCGATGGGGACGTGATGATATTCTCTTTAGGGAAGTGATGGTTAAGCAGAAGTGTAATAAAGGCATTAAAAGTTGTGAATGGTTTTCGGTGGCAAGAGGCTTGGTAACTAGAGGGTCCAGATTTAACATAATGGAGAGGAGATGAGAACTAGGTTTTTTGTAAACAGTAATTTGTACCCATGTTGAATGCACTATCTGAAAGGGTGGTGAAAGCAGATTCAATGCTAACATTCAAAAAGAAATTTGCAGGGCTAATGGGACCAATTGGATAGCATAGCCATACAGCCTGCACAGGTATTATAGGCCAAATGGATTCCATTTCTGCTGTATCAATCTGCAAAGATATACAAATCATTTCCCTCAGCCATATTAGAAATACCCTGCACAGTTGCCACTTAGCTCATTTTTTCAGAACTATGTTTTGCTGCTTTAATGAAAATGTTTTTCTACCCCTTTTCCCTCGAACAGAGTCTTCAAGAAGGAAGAGGAGTTGCGGCATCATATTGAATCAGCAATAGTTTCTCCTTTAGTTGGCACAAAGCAGCGAGCTGGAGGAGGGCATCAGAAAGGAAAAAAATCAATTCGGTCTGGTCCAGGTGCTCAACCACATGCGGGCACCAACCCACTCTTCATCCCACCCAGTGCACCACAAAGGCAGCCTCCCTGGTGAGTATGGTATCTCATTGCTATTCAAAAAGGTAGCTCAGTGAGTACGTGGCAGGAGGTGGGGGAATCTTTTGATTTAACTCTTGAACTCTAAGTAAGGTTGGTCAGGAGATGATGAGTCTGCCAACCTCGCCTGACATCAGGATGTCTTAAAGCCCAGCACAGGCAGTGAAGTACTTTGGAGGTGTAGTCACCGTTGTACCGTTGGAAATTACTGCCCAGTTTGTGCATTACACTTCTGCTCTTCCTCAAACAGTAGCACGTGTGCTTTTAAGTCCAGTTAACAGTGCAGATTGGACCTCGATTTCATGTCTCTTCTGAAAGACAGGACTTTTGATAGTGTAGCACTGTTTCAGTATTGTGCTGAAGTGTCAGCATGGATTGTATGGGCATGATTTTGAAGTGTGGCTTAAGTTATGACCTGCTGATTCAAAAATAAAAATTTCAGCACAGCAAATGTTGTTAGGTTAAAAAAAAGAACATCCAATCCTTTAGTACCTTCCACATCCTCCTAAAGTCTAAATTTTCATGAAGGAGCTGCCAATTCCTGTGGGCTCTCTACCCCATAGAGAATCTAAGGAGCATGTGTAAATAGATTTTGGCCTATAATTCTGTTTCTAAATCTATGTACGAACCATGGCAATACCTTAACAGAGAGAAAAAGAATACTCTCAGTTTATAAAATGGTCGAACAATACATGAGGCCATTCAGCCCTTTGTTTTACTGCTAGCTCTTTTGAAAGAGATAAATCATTCTTGCTTAGGGCAGCACTGTGGCTCATTGGCTAGCACTGCTGCATCACAGTGCCAGGGACCTAGGTTCAATTCCAGCCTTGGGTGACTGTCTTTGTGGAGTTTGCATAGTCTCCTGGTGTCTGCTGGGTTTCTTCTGGGTGCTCTGATTTCAGAGTACAAAGATGTCAGGTTAGGTAGATTGGCCATGCTAAATTACCCCATAGTGTCCAAGGTTGGGCAGGCTAGGGGGATTAGCCATGATGAATGAGGGGTTACGGGGATAGGATGGTGTGGGGATGCTGTTCGAATGATTGGTGAAGGCTTGGTGGGCCGAATGGCCTCTATCTGCACTGTAGGGATTCTGCGAAATCTATGATATGATTGTTATGTAATTACATAACTTGATGTTTGATTTGAACTCCATGGGACTGGTGTTTGTTTCCATGCTGCACACGTATACTCCTGCCAGCAAGAATTTCATTACATCTTGTCGGTTCATCAGTCAACAGAAGAAGGAATTTTGGTCAATATTTTGTGTGTGGTGACATTAATGAGACAACCCTATGACAGAGGAACTTCACTGGGTGCCTCAGTGGGGTAGAATGGTCTAACTGCAGGAGAAGGAAAGACTGGCGAAGGCTGTGATGCTGTTTCTCTGAACAATGAAAAGTAATGATAAGTAGGTTTGTTAGCATTAAACAGCAAGGATGGAAATGTCAAAACATCAAGCACAATTTGAAATGAAAAGTGACCAGATAAGATGCTACAACAGATAGTGTTGGAACAAGCTGCCTGTTCTGGGTGACTTGATGCCTTTAGAAATGTACTGAACCAATATCTATAGAGGAACTGAGCTCCTGGTTGTAGAGATTTAACAGTCTGTTTGATTCACATGGGTATTAAGGAAATGAGTGTCTTAGGTGCGGAGGAGTCTTTATTTGGCATTGTCATAGATACACTGTAGAAGGACTGTTTTGATTAGCATGTGGCCTTTTCTGGTATTGTACACAGCACTGTTGATGGAGTACAATAAGCATAGTGAACCTTTTTTGGCATAACTCCTGAATATATTATACCACCGTTCTGATGATCTTAAAAATTACAGTTATAGAAAGAAAGACTAGCATTTATGTAGCATTTTCATGGTCTCATGATACCACAAAGCACATCACAGCCTTTAAAATACTTTTGAAGTGAAGTCAATAATGTAATATAGAAAGCCTATCTGTTAATTCATGCACAGCAAGCTCCCACAAACAGCATTGATATAATAGTCAGCTAATGTGTTTTAGTTATGCTGATTAAGGGATAAATATTGTATTGGAAACCAGGGACAGCTAATTGATTAAATCAAAATAACGCTAAGGGATCTTTTACATTCACCTCAGAGGGCAGGTAGGCTGTTAGTTTACTGTCCCTCTCCGGCAGTGCAGCATTCACTGGGAGTTTCAAGCTACAACCTCTGACTCAAGGACAGCTTGCTGAGGCTAGGTTTTGCACCTTAAGGTAAATAGAATAAGACATTGCTTCAAATCAACCTATAAAAGTTGAGTTACAAGATGAGTCAGGTTGAAATTTGTAAAAGGTAAGTTTGTGACTGATATCAGGAAAGGCTAAGCAATTGAGCAAAAGAGTGATCAGCACGGTGGATGGTGTTAGAAATCAGACTTGGAGCATTAATATCTAAGTTTGCTGATAATATCAAGTGCATGGAATAGCAAACTGTCAGACAGAATGCAGACGGACATAATCAAAATAGGGAAACAGGCCAGTAGGTGGCAGATGCAGGTTAATGCAAACTCTAAATTGAATTTCCAGTGTGGTATTAAATGAAATCTGACAGATGGCTCTTCCAATCGGACAGCAATGTTAAATTGAGGTCTCTGCCTGCCTTCTTGGGTAGATATAAAAGATCCCGTGGCATGATTCCAAGAAGGAATGGAGAGTTCCCCACAACTATCCTGACCAGCATGTATTCTTCAACCAACAATGGTAAACCATATTATCTGGGCTATCATTATTCTTAGTATTTGGGGAGCTTATTGTGTGTAACAGGCCAATATATTTCATTTTGACTGCAAAGTGACTTGGATATTATTTCTGAAGCCATGAAAGTTGCTATATCGATGCAAGCGTTTCTTTACTTACAGAAAATGATACATTTTGGATGCAAGAACAAAGCAAATGAACATTTACCCTGCATGACAATTTTCTCTGCCTGGAAGAGTAAGAGTTATTAGTGTGCAGATGCAAACATCTGTAAAAATTGAAGGACGTATATTAAAGCTGAGATTTTTCTGTTCAGGCCAATGGTTCCTTGAGTCATTGTCGAATTTTTATCATTGCAATCCTGTAAAGAATCTTGGGATATTTTGCAAAATTCTAAGTGTACAATTGTTAATATTTATTAACGTGCAAATTATTTTGTTGCATGGTAAAGACAGCAAGAAATGTGAGCATAAAAACAGATTCTGGAGGAACATTAATTTAACACACAAGCAAGAAAGACATATACCAGCCCTGTGCTAAAATTTCTGTTATCAAAGATATATTTTTCTACCCTTTGAAGTAAATAGCTAAAGGCTGGGCATTCTGAGTAGATTTAACTTTTAGCCTCCTGACCAGCTGAGAGTCAGTTCAGTGCAATTAGTTGTAGGCTTTTCCCGAACTTTCTGAATACTGTGTCAGTGACATTTCACATCTTTTCGGGACTGTCAACTACTGTGACTATATACTAATTTACTTATCCAGGTTTCTCTGCATTTGCCCCACTCCCTTCTCTGGAGACAGATCCAGTGTTACCTCCAGACTAGTAAAATTTGTGCTGATCTGCCTATTGCAACTAGTGTCAGTGGGATCTGTCCTGTTTCAACCACAAGGTGAAGCTCTTGAAGGTGTTGACTGGCAGTCAGAACTGATTTCATTTCAATTTCTTCTAAAAAGACTCATTAAATATTTCTAACAAAAATTACATGCAGAAACTAAATAATTGCCCCTTTTGTGGTTTTCCCGGGAAGAAAAGACTTGTTTTTTAATTTTGTAATACAGAAAAGATGGTAACAAATGTGTGCACATCCAGATCCCACGTACAGCAATCAAGTAAATGACCAGCTCATCCACTTTTTGACATAATAGAAACAGTGCAGTGGGATCACTTGTGCCCATGTGAAGGGACAAAAAAGGTCCGTAGCATATTGACTAATCAGAAAGACAGCATGTCCAACAGTGCAGCACTCTATAGCCTGATTTTGAATCTGTCACTTTCTGGCTTATAGTCAAGAATTCAAGAACATTCCTAACTGAGCTAGGCCTGACACACAAATACCAGAGAGACTTCTCTGCATGTTATGATAAAATTAATTGAAACTTTTTGCAAATAGTGAATCACCATGTGATCATTTGAATGTTGTGTTCCTTCTGTCCCCTGTATGTGTGTTTCATTCACCAAGGAGATCTGTTATAATTAACATCCTGGCATATCAGATGTGATTGAAAGCCTCTTTAATGGATGAGATATTCACTACTGTGTAAACATACCTTTTGAGAAAAAACTTTTTATTTTAAGGTTTTCATATCCTTCTCCCTCCAAAAATCAAACATTTTTAAAACTTGTTTGCACAATTATTTGAATCAGGAGCTGAGGGGAATTACTTCTAAACTGAGTTATTGTGAACAGGAAAGCATTGTTTCAGGAGGTGGTGAATTCAGATTTAGAACTAAAATTTAAAAGAGAATTAGATATGAGAAAAGAGTTGGGAAGTGGAAGGAGGTGCAGTACATAGCTCTTTCAAAGAGGTACAATGGCTAAATGGCCTCCTGTTTTGTAAGCTAGTGTTTTGGATTAACACTGAGTTCTTCATGAGCAGTCATTGGAAACTTAAATGACTCTTGTTAATGCAATAAAATGGAAGCATATGGAACTGAAGGTAAATTATTGACCTGGTTAGAAAATTGGCTGAGTGGGAAGCGACATAGAACAGGGATAATGGGAAGGTACTCTAATTGATGGAATGTAATTAGTGGTATCTCTCAAAGATCTGTGTTCGGGCTCAAATAAGTTATATTCATCAGCGACTCAGATGGTGGACCTGAAAGGCCCAGATCCAAGTTTACCAACAGCACAAAGATAGCTGGCATTGTATACAACAGCAAATTGATTTAAATCCAGTCAAGTGTGAAATCAGCAACCTCAGAATTAGAAAATGCATAATTGAGGTACTTTCTAAATGGTGAAAAACTAGAAATTGTGGAAATCCCAATTGACTTGGGTTTCAATATGGATCATTAAAATGTTGTGACTAGGTACAGAAAATGATCAAAACACAAATGAAATGATGGACTTCATATCAACAAGACCAAAATATAATATGGTTGAAGTTATGTAAATCCTGATTAGATCACACCTGGAATAGTGTAAGGATTTCTGGACACCATGGTTTGTGAAAGATACATTAGCAGTGTGGATGTACCTGAATGATACCTGGACAGCAAGGGTTTAAATTACAGAGAGAGATTAAACAAACTAGAGTTGATACCCTTGTAATTTAAGAGATTAAGGAGTGATTTCATAAAGTTTTTATACTTAAAGCGACACTGGAATAGCAGATAGAGAGAAATTATTCCCAAGGTTGGGGAAGTATCTAGTATGCAAAAGGACTAGTCTTCAAATTAGGATCAGATCTTTCAAGAAGTTATAAACAACTTACACACAGAGTGTAGAACTCTCATTTAGAACTCTCTTTGATAAAAGGCATTTGATGCTAGATTGTTTGTTAATTATAAACTAATATGTTTTTGCAAGATATTAATGACTCCTTTAGTAGCACCTTCAAAACTCACTATCACTTCTAGAAGTACAAATGTAGCAGATACATGCAGACACCACAACCAAGTTCCCCACCAAGCCACTCCCCATCCTGACTTGGAAATATATGTTGTCATTCCTTCACTGTTGCTGAGTCAAAATCCTGGAATTCCCTTCCTTGTTTCTTTTATTCATTAACGGGATGAGGGCGTCACTGGCTAGGCAGCATTTATTGCCCCTCTGGGCAATTAGGAATCAACTACATTGCAGTGGGTCTGGAGTCACGTGTAGGCCAGACCAGGTGAAGATGGCAGTTTCCTTCCCTCAAGGGCATTAGTGAACCAGATGCGTTTTTTCCTGACAATGGATTCAAGGTCACCGTTAGATTGTTAATTCCAGATATTTATTGAATTCAAATTCCACCATCTGCCGTGGTGGGATTTGAACCCGGGTCCCCAGAACATTATCTGGGTCTCTGGATTAACAGTCCAGCGATAATACCACTAGGCCATTGCCTCCCCTACTGGCATTATGTGTCGACCTACAGCACATTGACTGCAGCAGTTCAAGAAGACAGCTCACCACCTTCTCAAGGGCACCTAGGGACAGACAATACATGTTGACCCAGTCAGCAACTCCCATGTGTGAATTAAAAATTAGGAAAAGGCAGGTGTATGGAGTTAAGTTGCAAATTAGCCATTATGTCATTGAATGATGGAATAGGCCCTGGGCTAAATGGCTTTCTCCTGTTCTTAACTAACATTGGTCAGCTGATGCTGTACAGACACTGATTATAGAAGGTCAACATACCTACATGCCCCTGAAAAGACAAACCTTTCACTGCCCTTGTAATGCCAGCTCACCAGTGTATTCTTTGCTGTTTAATTCCAAACAAAGAGGTGAATTTTCTTCCTTGTGTCAGCTGTGGCTCAGTGTATCTTGCTTCTAACTGTAAAGGTCATGGATTCAAGTTCTACTCCAGAGATTTCTGTGCATAATCTAGGCTGACACTTGAATGCAGTATTGTTGGATGTGCACTCTTTCAGATAAGATATTAAATTGAGGCATTAACTGCCCAGCGTGCAAATTTAGAAAACAAGCTGGTATTGTTCAAAGATGAACAAGGAAGTTCTGACCAATATTTATCATTTAACTAGCAATTGTGAAGTTAGATTTGGTGGCCATTATCTTGCTGGCGGCAAATGGACATAGGCCCTACCTGAAACAAGGAATGCAGGTCAGAAATAATCTTTTGACTTAAAATCGACGTTAATCCTCCTTCTGCCAAATATCTTTTCTTAAGTTAAGGGGATCTGTGCTTTGCTGGTTGGGCCAGCATTTATTGCCCATCTCGAATTGCCCTTGAGAAGTTAGTGGTCAGCTGTCTTCTTGAACCACTGCTATCCATTTGATGTAGGTACATCCAAAATAGTTCCAGGATTTTGACCCAGTGACGGTGAAGGAACAGTGATATATTTCCAAGTGAGGATTGTGATGGCCTTGGAGAGGAGCATGCAAGTGATGGTGTTTCCACGTATCTGCTGTCCTTAACAATACTTTTCTCTGTATCAAACATCCTGTGCTGTTTCTAATTGATTGGCATTTGCAAAATTGAAAGCAGTTGCAAGTGATCAATATCAACAGGCACAAATTTTAAGGGATATTCTGAAATTCAATCCACCAAAATGCATAATAATGCAATGTTAATGTATATAATGTGCTAAATGAGCATGTACTTGAGGTTTGGAGCAGGAATCAGTTCCAGGAATGTAACTGTGCAAGTCATGAAATGTATCTGGAAAGTATTTCTTACAAAGATTTAAAAACATTGTGGAGGTGAATAGCAAGAAGAGTGACGTTTATGTCTGGAGATGTGAATTCAAAACTATATTTGTTCCTGGCTAGATCATAACTAAACTGCAGCATGCAGTTTTAGTCTATTTCAAAAAGAGCTACACAATTATTGGAGGGGGTACACAGTTAACCCTGGAACTTGAGGGAATAACTTAAGAGAAAAAATTGACTGTCCACGTGGAAGTACAATGAGTAAAATGATGATAAATCAGATCCATGTAGGTTTATGGGTTTTGCACAGAATTTAAACAAAGAGGCTGATATTTACAAATTAAAGACAATGAAAGAAAATGCTGGAGGATTTCTTTTACCATAAGGTGTAGTCAGTTTATGGAACAGTTCACAACTATGGATGGTCAAGCAAGAAACGTTAATGGGTTTCACAACGAAACTAAACTAGTTCTGCTTGGCAAATCGGGTTCTAGGTTAGAGACGCACCAAGAGAATGTTGGATAGGTGGGCTAATTCGACTGGATGCCTTCTGCCTGAATCTGTTGAAATGTAGTCCATTGTTAAGTAGAGAAGCACAGCAGCCAAATTCTGCACAGCAAGCTCCCACAAAACACCAACATGATAAATGACTAGTTTCTATTTTCAGTGGAACTGCACTGAAGGACAGACAGGGTAAAATGACGATGCGTTGAGCAGCGAAACTACAGTGAAGCCCAACGCAAGCTGGAGGAACAACACCTCATTTTCTGCTTGGGGACCCTTCAGCCCTCCGGACTCAATATTGAGTACAATAAGTTTATGGCCTAAACACTCTCATGTCCCAGCCCCCTACCCCACACACCAGGCCTTATTACCACATAGCCTGCCATTACACACGCCCTGTTGTTAGTCACTAACAGTTCCCGTTAACAACTATTCACCCTCCCAGCCTGATCGTTAGCAACTCCTTTGTCTGTCCAACTGTTTTTCTCTCTCTTTGGGCTCTATCCTATCGTTTACTTCCCATTCCACCCACCTCCCTATTTTCTGCATGTAAACTGATATTTTCCCAGCCACCATCAGTTCTGAGGAAGGGCCACTGGACCTGAAACGTTAACTCTGTTTTTTCCTTCACAGACCTGCCAGACCTGCTGAGCTTTTCCAGTAACTTTGTTTTTGTTCCTGATTTATAGCATCCGCAGTTCTTTTGGTTTTTATTTTGAATCTAATGGAGTCTGCCCTCAATCAATGTCATGGCTTTTTAACAGAAACTTAATGTCCTGATCTCTAGCTTTAAGGTAGAGTTAACATTGGGTTTGTAGCTTAGTGGCAGTGTATAACTTGTGTTTGCACAGTATAGTATTGCAGTTTGCTCACTATTTAACTCGGTTCTACAGGGATTAAATAAACCAATTTTCAGTTTTATCGGGATTGATGTGATCTAAATTCACAGACAGTGCTTCAATGAATTGATTTCTTTTTAATGGGCTTCTATAACATTCCTACGGCAATACAGTCTCTGCTGTTTAATAAAGGTAAGTTTATGCACCGCACTAATTAATTAGATGCATTGAGTAGGCTCAGATGTGTTTAGTGCATGGCTTTTGCTGTGATGGATTGTACACATTGCTGCTCCTGGGCTGTGACTTGAAAATTATCATCAGCATCATTATTTAAATCTGTTTCCATGTTTAGCATTTAAGATGCACAATCTTAAAATATTCCCATGCTTCATTTTCAGTTCAGTGGTATGATTACGACCTGTGCAATCTCCAAATACTCTCCCCAAATGGAATTGGGAAGAAAAATGACTGATGAGCTGTCATCTGCGGCTCAGTGGGTTACACAAAGAAATCTGGGTTTCAAGTCCCTCTCCAGAGGCTTGATAATAAAAGCTAAGCTGATACACCTGGTGTACTCCCTGAGAAGCACTGCTTCATCACATGCCCTGTTTTTCAGATGAAACATTAAACTAAAGGCCCAATTGCACTCTTGCTTGGACTCAAAATATCCGTTGGTACTGGCCGATATTAATCCTTCAACCAACATTAGTGAAAAGGATGACCTGGACATTGTCTCATTCTTGTTGATTAGACCTTGTTGTGTTCAAAGTACATGCTACAGTACCAACATTACAGCTGTGAAAGCATTTCAAAACTATTTCTTCACTTTGGAACGTAATGAGGTCTTAAGAGAACTGTGGAAACATGTTTATTGTTTCTTTCTTCCTATGACTCATGCACAGGATCTGACACTGATAAGTCAATAGGACTGGATGAGATGCATTTAATTTTGCTGATGAAAGTAAGGGTGGAAATTCTGGAAACATTGGCAATAACCTTCCAGTTGTCCTTAGATACAGGGGTGGTGCCAGAGGACTGTGGAATTGCAAATGTTACACTCTTGTCCATGAAGGGTGTTACGAGTAAGCCCAGCAACTATAGACCAGTCATTTTAATCTCTCTAATGAGACAGCCTTTAGAAATAGTAATCCAGGACAAGCATTAATAGTCACTGAATAGATGTGAATTAATTAATTGTATTTAACTAACTTAATTTGAGTTTTTGTTGAGGTAACATAGACGCTTCATGAGGGTAATGTGGTTGATGTGGTATCTGAACTTCCAAAAAGTATTTGATTAATAGCTACGCACTAAGCTTGAGAGCAAAGTTAAAGCCCATGGAATGCATGGAGCAGTGACAGCATAGACACAGTTGACTGAGTGACAGGAAACAGTATTGTTGTAACAGTTGAGACAACAAGGTGCAGGGCTGGATGAACACAGCAGGCCAAGCAGCA
>NC_063350.1:5193588-5219123 GCF_021869965.1 Rhincodon typus
CCGAAACGTCGGCCTTCCTGCTCCTACGATGCTGCTTGGCCTGCTGTGTTCATCCAGCTCTACACCTTGTTATCTCAGATTCTCCAGCATCTGCAGTTCTTACTATCTCTGTCTATAAATAGATCTGCCTTTAGTGCTAGGTCTGTTTTCTCTCAATGCGTATCTAGTATTTAACTGAGGAAGGGTTTTCGGATCCGAAACGTTAACTCTGATTTTTTTTCTTCACAGATGCTGCCAGACCTGCTGAGCTTTTCCAGCAACTTCTGTTTTTGTTCCTGATATACAGCATCTGCTGTTCTTTTGGTTTTAGTTTGCTGCAAAGGTCTACTCTCACATTGCAGTTGTGTGGAAAGACAAGCAAGCTGGGACTGTTGACCAGAGTACTTAAGAAGAATAAGGGATGATCTAATAAAGCTATTTTAACTACTGAAGGGTTTGACAGAATAACTAGAGATAAATTGTTTCCACTGGCAAGAGAGGAAGTAATCAGAAGGCAAAGATTTAAAATAATTGAAAAAAATAAAAACCAGCATGGGTTTTTCAATGCAGCAAGTTGTGACCGGGAATTCAATCCAAAAAGATGGTGAAAGGAGATTCAGTACTAACTTAAATGGAATTGGATAAATGTTGAAAGGAGTAAATTTGCAGTTCTATGAGAAAAGAGGAGCAGGATTAGGACTAATTGGGTAGTTTTTTCAAAGGCAGCACAGGCTTGATTATCTGAAAAACCCACTTCTGCGCTGTATGATTCTATACAAGGATATTATTTTAACCTGATATTCAGGAATGTGATGACTCTGCTTTATTTTTCCTGTGAACGATTGCAATTGATTGCCTGTGAAGTTTTGAGTCGTTGACATTATAGGGCATCAAGTGAAAGCAGATTGATACCACACAAACTCAAGGGATGCTTTGGAACTAGTAACTAACATTAAATCCCAGATGCTCTCAGCAACGTGCCCATTATCAGCCCTTCCACAGTAACAGTTCTCTGGAACTACGTAAATATGTAACTGAATGAAAATACAGCAAGAAATTGTTCTTGTAAAAATGATTAGTTGCAAGTAAAAATCTTTGATCAAGTCTGGTTGTGTTTTTTGGAATATTTGTGTGTTTTGGAGAAAGCTTCCTCAGAAATATAAAAGTAACTGAAAACAAATTTACTAGTAATTTTCAAGAAGGAACTGGATATATACATAAAAAGGGAAAATGTGCAGGCCGTCGGAGAGGAGAAGGATGTGCTTAACTTTCAGAAATCATGCACATGTTCTCTTGTGCTCTGTTATTCTGTGTGTACGTGAATTTAAGCTGCAAATATCTATTTTCTGGTGCTGCTCCTGGCATGCCAAACAGCACTCTTCATTGAACCATGGTTGACCCCAGCTTAATGGTGTATGCTGGGCCATGAGGTTACAGATTGTGCTAGAGCACAATTTTACCGCTGTTGATGGCCCACAGTGCCTCATGGATGCTCAGTCTTGAGTTGCAAGACCTGATTAAAAAAACATCAACACTCACTGCCTTTGAGTCCAACAATCCTAAACCTGACCTAGAATTGGAGATTTTGATCCTTACAAGACACCCCAATTTGTTATGGACCTGACCAAACTTTTTTAAAATAGTTTAAGAAGATAGTTTAGACCCTTACTTTTTCTTATTTTAAAGGCAAGGGCCAGGCGTTGCATTCCAGATACAATTTGATTGGTCAAACTCCTAGTCTTGAAGCAAAATACTTTATTCACATGCTATAGTTAAAATACAACAAAAGAAATAAGAAATTGGAATAATAACTATTGGAAAATTTAACAGAATAATAGATTATTTAACTACTAAACAGCAACTGTTCCAATATTGTGACATCTCATAAACATCTTCTTAGCAAAGGCAAATTCAGTAAAATAGATTGTCTCATATGAAATTCTGGCAGCAGGAAGAGAACCCTCAGCTTTTAGCTGTAATAGAGAGAGAAGAAACAGCTTCCATGCTCAGCTTCAAGATCCCAGCAGTGACTGCTACTGATAAACTAAAATTAAAAATTCTGATTCTGTGGGAACTTGACTCAGGTTGCTTCTGCTGTTCTGAATTTTGAGAGAAAAAAAACCCTGAGGTCTTACAAGCTGTTTATTGACTTTGAAGCAGACTGCTCACCACCTCTGCCTGAACCTTTCTTCACAAAAAAAAGGACCAAATACACTTCTTAAAGACATAGTATCGTCACACTGTTTCTTGAGACTCAGTTGTTTAAATCAGCCAAAATATGTTGATCATTGTGTATTGCAAAGTTGCCTCTCACAGTACATTATATGCTGTATGTTTTCAGTAGCATGTATTTAGTCAATACCTGACTGCTTCAATAAATAAGCCGCTTAAATAAACACTCCAAATCAATGAAGTGTTGACTTACGATGAATAATATTCTTTGATTTTATCCAGTTATTGTTCTCAAGAGTGTTCAGTCACTGTCTACCTTGGTCTCTTTATCTTCTCCTAACTCTGAATCCCTCTTGGCTGGTCCATTCTCTCACAGCTGTCTGAGAACAGGCTTCCTGCTCTAAGGATGCAGTACATCTCTATCTATTTCCCCTCCTGTACCAATTTGGCCTCTTTCTATGCTACTAGAACAGTTTGGCTAGGGAAGCAGCAAGTTCTGGAGCACAAGTCTTCAGTACGATTGTGGGAATGTTGTCAGGGCCCATAGCCTTTGCAGTATCCAGTGACATCACATGGAGTGATTCAAATTTGCTGAAGAATGGTATCTGTAATGCTGGGGACCATTGGATGAAATTGAGATGGATCATCCGCTTCTGGCTGAAGCTTTCTGAGAATGCTTCAGCCTTATTTTTACACTGATCTGTTGATTTCTTGCATCATTGAGGATTGGGATTTTTGTGGAGACTCCTCCTGTAGTCAGTTGCTTAATTGTCCACCACCATTCATGACTTGATGTGGGAGGACTGCAGAGCTTAGATCTGATCCATTGGTTGTGGAATTCTTTAGCTCTATCTATCACTGCTTATGCTATTTGGTGTGCAAGTAGTCTTGACTGATAGCTTCACCAGGTTGACACCTCATTTTCTGGTGCTGCTCCTGGCATGCCAAACAGCAGTTTCCATTGAACCAGGGTTAACCCCAGCTTAATGGTATATGCTGGGCCATAAGGATACAGATTGTGTTTGAGTACAATTTTACTGCTGTTGATGGCCCACAGTGCCTCATGGATGCCCAGTCTTGAGTTGCTAGATCTGTTTGAAGTCTGTCCCGTTCAGCACGGTAATAGTGCCGCACAATATGATGGAGGTTATTCTCAATTTGAAGGTAGGACTATGAAGTACCACTCTTACCATTATTGTCATGAACAGATGCATCTTCAGCTGGCAGATTGTTAAGGATGAGGTCAAGTATGCTTTTCCCCCTTACTGGTTTCCTCACCAGTTGCTGCAGACCCAGTCTAGCAGCTATGTCATTTAAGACCTGACCAGCTTGATCAGCAGTGTTACTGCTAAGCCACTGTTGATGGTGGACATTGAAATTCTTCACCCAGAGTACATTTTGCACCCTTGCCACCTTCAGTGCTTCCTCCAAGTTTTGTTCAATGTGGAGGAGTACTGGTTCCTCAGCCAAGAAGGATGGTATATGTTAATCAGCCGGGGGTTTCCTTGCCCATTTTTAACCTGAAGCTATGACACTTCATGGGGTCCAGAGTCAATGTTGAGAATCTCAGGCAAACTCCCTTCTGACTGCATACCACTGTGATACCTCAACTGGGTGTGTCTTGGCGGTGGGACAGGATATATCCAGGGATGGTGATAATGGTGTTTGGAACATTGTAAGGTATGATTCTGTGTGTATGACTATGTCAGGCTGTTGCTTGACTAGTCTGTGAGACAGCTCTCCCAATTTTGGCACCAGCCCTGCAAAGGAGGCCTTTGCAGGGTCGACAGGGCTGTTTCTGCTGTTGTCTTTTCCAATGGCTACGACAATGCCTAGTGGTCCATCCAGTTTCATTTCTTTGTTGAGACTTTGTAATGAGTGATACAATTGAATGGCTTTCTAGGCCATTTCAGAGGCAGTTGAGAGTCAGCCACGTTGCTGTGCGTCTAGAATCGCATGTAGGCCAGACCAGCTGAGGATGGCAGATTTCCTTCCCTGATGGACATTAGCGAACCAGTTGGATTTTTCCAACAATCGACAATAGCTTCATCGTCAACAGTAGATTCTTATTCCAGATATTTTGTACTGAATTAAAATTCAAACCTGGTTCCCCAGAACATCAGCTGAGTTTCTGGATTAATAGATTTGCGATAACAGCACTAAGCCATCACTTCCCCATACTTGGAGTAATACCTGGCATATAGGAAGATAGTGGTTGTTGTTTTTGGAGGTCAGCCATCTCACCTCCAGGGGACATCTCTGCAGGAGTAATATCCTAGGCCCAAATCTCTTCAGCTGCTTCATTGTTGACCCTTCCTCCATCATAAAGTCAAAAGTGGGGATGTTAACTGATAATTGCACAACGAATAGCACCATGTACAACTCTTTAGATAGTGAAGCAGTCCATATTCGAATGTGACAAGATCAGGAGTGTGTTGGAATATTCCCCACTTGCTTAGATGAGTGCAACTCAAACAACACACAAGAAGCTTGACACTATCCAGGACAAAGCAGCCCGCTTGATTGGCACCACCTCCACAAACTCCAGTCCCTCCATCACTGATGCTCAGTAGCAGCAATGTGTACTTTCTAAAGATGCACTGCAGAAATCCACCAAAGATCCACCCAATGCCACTGTAGGTCTACCTACAGCAAATGGACTGCAGCGGTTCAAGAAGGCAGCTCACCATCACATTCTCAAGGGCAACTACAGATGAGTAATAAATGCTGGCCAGCCAGCAACACATGCCCCA
The DNA here is from genome assembly GCF_021869965.1 of Rhincodon typus. Taxonomy (NCBI): domain Eukaryota; kingdom Metazoa; phylum Chordata; class Chondrichthyes; order Orectolobiformes; family Rhincodontidae; genus Rhincodon; species Rhincodon typus. Next base: position 5,198,493 of record NC_063350.1, read on the forward strand.
TAACTGAATAAAGGAAAAAATATTGATAAGCTGAGATGGTGAAGGAAAAGGGTGGAGGCTTTTATGGAGCATGTATAATGATATGGGACAAATGGGCTCTTTAGTGCTTTAAATAAAATGTCAGCCTTCATAAAAAGGGAAGAGTTGGTCACCCCGACGCCCAACATTTAATGTTAAGGGGAAATGGTTGAATTCTTTATTGTTGGAAATATTGGAAGGGAGCAGCTGAAAATGGTTGCACCTAGGTCACTGTCCTGAATAACTCCTGCAGTCTGGTCTATTTCCAGATTCCTATTCATGGGAGCTTGCTGAGTGCTGATTAACTGCTGGCTTTCCTAAATTATGACAATGACTTTTCTCCAAAACTAGTTCATTGGTTTTGAAATACTTTGGAATACTCAAGGTTGTGAAGGGCACTGCATTTGCAGTTGTGCCATGGGGTCTTTCATTCTCATCTATGGGGCCAGTCAAAGCTTTGGTTGACATTGCATCAGAAAGATGACATCTCCAACAGCACAAGATTTCCTCAGATGCCTGAATTATGCAGTGAAGTCACTGGAGTTAACCCAGACCTTCTGACTCAGAGATGAGAGAGCTACCCACTGAGCCGCAGCTGATAATCATGCATTTTCTCTTTTAACAATAACCTGCCATTACTGCATATCTCTGCTTCTTACAAGTTCCTTGGTAAATTTCAGTCCCTGGTTTTACAAAAAAACCCAATCTAAAGTAAGAAAAACAGGACAGTATGGCTTTTGAAAGAGCTTGCCATGTTGTTTTAGGATTATCATTTATTAAAATTTGAATGTAGTTCTATTGGGATTGTATCTCCATGGTGATTGTAACTCAGTTTTTCCACAGATGCTTGATTTGCTAGCTTGTTGACTTAACCAACAGCCATTAACCAGTTGGCCTATGAGAACAGAAGACTTTGAATGTTGTAAATTGCTGCATCACAATTGATGACTCTGTAATTAGGATTTCAAACTTGACTTATTACTGGGCAGGTGCCTGCTTTGCATGCAAATTCTTCAACTGAGTGCATGTTAATTTTAGACAATTTAAGAGCACCTCCTCTTTCTCTTACCTCCCCTCCGCCCCCAACCCCCCCGATCCCTCTTCACACTGATGTAAAGACCCAATATTTTTTAATTAATGCAATGCTTTTTAAATACATATTTCTTCATTCACATTCAGTTCACTAAATAGATAGTAATTGCCACTAAAGATTATTTTATGAATTCCATGCACACTTAGGCATCAGAGTAATCACCCTTGGCTCCTTTTAATAATTTACGAAGCATCCACTACTTGTTTAAATATATTTAATACTGCCATGTAGACAGTGCAATTTTTTATTGTTAGATCTCATTAGTAATCCCTTTCTGTAGTATTGATAGTTTAACAATAATTCTGTGACTGAAAAAAAATCTGGTTAGGTAGTTCTGTCTTTGAATGTCTGTGTTAACTGGCTGAATAGTAACACTCTCACCTCTGACTTATTAAGCCGAACACAAAAGATTTGACAACAGCGCAGAGGGACAGTCATACCGTCTTGTTACTGTGGGGTCTCACTGTGCAAATCAGATGCTGGGTTTGCCTACATCGTAATGATTGAATATTAAAGTTGCTATAGGCCCAGAGGGCCGCTGTCTCACTAAAGAGAGAAGACTGATGGTAGTGTACATTACACCGCAGGTGAGGGAAGGTTGAGAAGGAGAGACTTGTCATGGTAACCTCAGCCAGTGTGGGAATTGAGTCCATGCTGTTGATGTTACTCTGCATGGCAAACTAGCCATCCAGCAGTCTGAACTAACCATAACCCGGATGAGCTTATTGGCTGAAAAGCATGGGTCTGGGTGGGATGCTCTTCAGAGGGCTGGTACTCACTTGATGGGCTGAATGGCCTCTTTCTGTTCTGTAAGGATTCAATGATTCTAAATGCTTTGAAGTTTAGGCACTGTTATCAGGAAATATGATAACCATTTTATGAACGAAATCTCCCACAAATAGAAATGAAATAATGATCAGAAAATCTGTTTTTAATTCCAAAGAAGTCATATATTGGGCTCGTAACAGGAACTCTGTTTCTCTCTCCAAGGATGCTGCCAGACCTACTGAAATTCTCCTTCACTTTTTATTTTTAATTCAGATTACTAGCATCAGCTGTATTTTATTCTTCTGTTTAATTGATTTTGAGGGATATTGATATTAAAAATACTGTCCAACAATTGCAGCTGTTCATTCTCTGCAAAGCGTTCTTCTTGTAAGTGATTGTAAGCTCTCTTCAATAGGACATGGTCAGTTGATAATCAAATATTTTTTATCTCCAAGCTCTAACCTCTCATTCTTCAACTTTTCTCTATGATTTTCATGTTGTTCCTTAAATGCATTATTTTACACGATCTTCCTCATAAATTTTCACTTTATTGAAGATCCATTGCATAATCCCTTATTCCAACTCTCTCAAAGTCTTCAAACCTGAACTCCTTACACCCCTCATTCCTTCAAGAATCTTCAAGCTTTTTGATTTCCCCACTGATGTCACCTCATCAGGACTTACTAATTCCTGTAGCCTTCTGTCTGCTTCTTTTCCAACTGGTCGATGTCCAGCATTGCGGACTTTTATCCTAGTGTGTCAATTTTTAAAATCACTGAATAAGGTGTATGGTAAAGTATCTTTTAAAATAATTTAATCTTTCTACTGATTATAGAAATTAAAAAGAGCTATGTGAGATGTTAAAGAAAGAACATTCTTCCAGGAAAATCATTTTTTTAAATTTGTTTGTGCAATATTGGCATCACAGTCTTACAAAGCAGCATTTATTACCCATTTAGTGCAGATCTGAGGAAAGGTCACTCCACCTGAAACATTAACTCTGATCTCTCTCCACAGATTCTGCCAGACCTGCCGTGCTTTTCCAGCAATTTCTATCTTTGTCTCTGATTTACAGCATGCGCAGTTCTTTCGGTTTTTATTTAGCATTTATTACCCATTCACAATTGCCTTTGAGTGTGCATTGTGCAGTTGTAGGAATGTAAGTGGACACCGACAGTTTTCAAACTCTCTGTTGAGCTCTCTCTGAATCAAACTGTGTGCTGATTAATTTCTATATTTTTCCAATAAGACACAACTACAAATTTTGTACTTTTCACTTGTGTTGAGAATGATGTTTCAATGATGATACCTATCCATACTTAAACTGTGAGACCATTGACTCTAGAATTCCAGAGTTCGGGGCCTGGTCAGCTGGAGGCAGATATTTACAGAGGGATGTGGAAGATGTTAGGAGTGAGGGGAGTGCAGATATCTCGTAGAATTGTGGGGCAGGAGATGTTACAGAGATAGGGAAGGGGAGGGACTATGGAGGGAGCTAACAAATCCTCTGTAGATTTTAAAACTGAACGTTGCTGGACCGGGTGCCCCATATCATTCAGAGGGGTGATGGGTGAATGGGACTTGCTGTGAAATAGGAACTGAAAGGATTGGTGTGAATGAGAGTGTTCAGAGCAAGTGGCTAATTTACTGAACCTCCAAAATCAGGATGATTTGTCATCATAGAACGCTACAATGCAGAAGGAGGCCATTCAGTCTATCACATCTGCACTGGCCCTCCAAAGAGCATCCAACTCAAACCCAGCCCCCTACCCTATCCCTGTAACCCTGCATGTCCCATGGCTAACCAATCTAGCCTACACATCCCTGAACACTATGGGACGATTTAGCATGGCCAATCCACCTAACCTGCACATCTTTGAACTGTGGGAGGAAACCAGAGCATCCAGAGGAAACCCATGCAGACACAGCCCAGAATTTGCCAGTGAATGAGGAACAGGTCCTGAGCTGACACCCCCCAGCCCCGACCTGCAAGCTAGACCAAGGCAGCAGGTGCACAGCTAGGCCCAGGTGCCTGAAGGAGGAGAAATTTGATCTAGGCCTGGCGTAGCAGTCTCCCTGTGTGGCTGTCTCCCAGTGTGGTGGCCTCCTAGTGTGTCAGTTTTCCAGTCTCACAGTCTTGTCCCGGCGTGGTGGTCTCGTCCCCATCTGAAGACCTTCTTCATCTTCAGTGTCTGGGTATTCCAGCAGCCCAGCCGGTAATCTAATCCAGGAGTTGCAGTCTCAGCCCAGCATGGTGGTCTTATTTGGTGGAGGCTTCTGGCCTACTATCCAGCTATCTGGTGTGGTAATCTCTTCCTGGTTGCATTTTCAGGGTATTCCATCATTCCTAAATTGGATTTTCCCGAGCCGAGGAACCATTAACTAAACTATGATGAACTTTGAATTAATTTTGCTTTCATTTTTATTATTACGTATGATTTCTGTCATTGATGTTGTGGTGGGATGACTTTTTAAACTTTTCAGTGTATTTTTCATGTAACAGTACACATGACAATAAATTTCTACTCTATTCCACACAGATAGTCACCCAAGACTGAAATTGAACCAGTGTCCCTGGCGCTGTGAGGCAGCAATGCTAACCACTGAGTCCCCATGCTCCTGATTTGGACCGAAGGCAGTGCTGTTAGTGGTGCTGTTAGGGAGGGAATTCCAAGAGTTTAATCCAGTAACAGTGAAGAAATGGTGATTATTTTCCATGTTAGGATTGTGTTCCACTTGGATGGCATTTTTCAATTGATAGTGTTCCCATGTACCTAATGCCCCTTCTAAGTGGCAGCTGTTGTGGGTTTGATAAAGACTGTTAAAGGAGCCTCGGGGACTGTTATTGTGAACTGTAAAGAACAGTTGTAGAAACTTCTGCCCTAGAATGAACAAATTGGTCTGCAGAGATTTAGAGGCCAGAAGGAAGACCATTAGTTAGATCAACCCTAAAGGATTGCTAACGTCCCTTTCCCTCTCTCTTTGCTTCAGGTATTTATTACAACTTTTCCTTAAAAATGCAACATTACCATAGCTCTTCCAACAACAATCCTCTGTGTTCAGTATCTTTCCTTTGCTCTTTTGTTCATTCTTGACAATTTGAAATCAATTTGAAAAAAAAGCCATTTCCTATTTACCCACTGATGTGAGGCCCACTGCCTCGATTTAAGGCAGAGGTGAATTGTGCTTTATTATTTTAACTATTAAGTTCAAATTTACTGCCTCAACCTTGTTAAATATTCATAATTTTAATGAGAGTTTGAAGCATTGCCTAACATTTCATTATGTGAAGGAACCTGCAGTGCAGTCCTTCCTGATTTACTGCTGCTCTGACTGTCTCTTTTATCGCATGACATTCTTGTTAGTAATTTATGAGGTGCCAGAGCTGAACCAGGTTGTCTCAACTAGCTAAGTATCGTCAGGCTCTGAAGAGGTGAGAAACTGCATGACATATTTTAATCCTTGGCAGCTGGCCTGTACTATTATAAAATATTTTAAAGAAAAACATTAGACAATCAAGCAAAGGTTACAAGCGTGGCTGTTTAATTAGGATTCAGCCTTGCAAAATAAAAACTGGATTACAAGTCATTCAAAATTGGCAGAATATTCAAAACATTTCACAAATGGTGGTGTATTTGTGCATCATTCATATTAATATAAACCACAGTCAACAGTTTGATAAGACAGATATTGGCAGGGTCAAATATCTTACACTGGATGAAATTGAGTGGCTCAGGCTTCCAAACCTGTTGACGTATTTATGATGAGGTGATGGCTTTAAGATTCTGTTTTCACTTCTGTAACCCTCAGACAGAAGCCTGACATTTCTTATTCTGGCTCTCTGGAACTCATAGGAAATTCATAGAAAATTCTAATGGGAGTGTAGGAGCAGAGGGGCTTGAGTGTATATATTCATAAATCATTGAAGGTGCTGGGCAGGTTGTGAATGTGGTTATTAAAGCTTCCTGACTTTTGTCAATCAAGATACATGGAGTAAAAGATGGAAGGTGTTGTCCATATTGCTACCAAGCAGCACCTGCTCAGCAATAACCTGCTCAATGATGCCCAGTTTGGGTTCCGCCAGGGCCACTCAGCTCCTGACCTCATTACAATTTGATTACAACATGGACAAAAGAGCTGATTTCCAGAGGTGAGGTGAGAGTGACAGCCCATGACACCAAGGCTGCATTTGACTGGGTATGGCATCAAGGAGCCCTAGCAAAACTGGGGTCAAAGGAAATTAGGGGGAAATTCTCTGCTGGTTGCAGGCATAGCTGCTTCATAAATGACCTTCCCTCCATCATAAGGTCAGAAGTTGGAGATGTTTGCTGATGTTCACAATGTTCAACACCATTCGCATGCTCAGATACTGAAGTACGCTATGTTCAAATGCAACAATCTGGACAATCTCCAGCACTGGGCTTGCCACCAGTGTTTCCTACATGTGTAACATAACTTCCTTGTTTTTCTTCATTCACTTGTGGATGTGGACATTGTTGGCTGGGATGTCTGAACAAAGTAGATTCCTTGAAGTTCCGTGAAAGTAGAGTCGCAGGTAGACAGGGTAGTGAAGAAGGTGTTTGGTATGGTTGCCTTTATTTGACAATGCATTGAATATAGGAGTTAGGATGTCATATTGTATCTGTACAGGCCTTTGGTAGGCCACTTTTGGAGTATTGTGTTCTGGTCTCCTTTCTTTGGAAAGATGTTGTGAAACTTGAAAGGATTCAGAAAAGATTTACAAGAACGTTGCTGGGTTTGGAGGGTTTAAGCTATAGGGAGAGGCTGAATAGGATGGGGCTATTTTCCCTGGATCATTGGAGACTGAGTGGTGACTTTATAGAGGTTTATAGGGGCATGGATAGGGTGACTAGCCAATGAGCTGCCAGAGGAAATGGTGGAGGCTAGTACAATTACAACATTTAAAAGGTATCTGGATGGTACATGAATAGGAAGGAATTAGCTAAATACTGGCAAATGGAACAAGATTAATTTAGGATATCTGGTCAGCAAGGACGAGTTGGACCGAAGGGTCTGTTTCTGTGCTGTACAACTCTATGATTCTATGACTCGATGGGGAAAACGTATTCTCACTAGTGGAAAGACAGAGAAGCAGAGGGCAAGGATTTAAGTTAATTGTCAGAAGTAGGAATGGTGAGGCGAGAAACCTTTTCATGCAGTGAGTGATTTTGATCTGGAATGCACTGACAGTGTAATGGAGGCAGTATCCATTTATACTTTCAGAAAACAATCAAATTATCATCTGAAAAGGAAAAATAACAGAGCAGCGCAGCCTCAGTGAGCCAACAGTGGCCTTCTGTGCTTTTACTATTCTGTAATTCTGGGAGGAAATTATTCAGTTCCTTGAGCCTTTTCCACTATTCAATTAGATCACGGCTTGCCTGTATGTCAGCTGCATTTATCTACATTGGTTCCACGAACCTTTAATACCCTTGCCTAACAAAGTTTTGAAGTTTTCACTTGACTCCATTCACAACATAATTCCTAGGGGCGAGATTTGAAGATTTCCACTAGCCCTAGTGTGAAGAAGTGCTTCCTGGCATGACTCATAAACTACCTGGTTCTGATTTTTAAGGCTGTGCCCCAGATTGTGGACACTCCCACTGAAATAAACAGATTGTCTCTTTCTATCTTATCAACTTCTTTAATTATTTCAAGCACCTCAGTCAGATTCCTCCTTTATCTTCAATAGCTCAAGGGAGCACAAATTGGTCTGTGCAACTTGTCATGATAATTTAGTCCTTTTGACGCTGGGGGCATTTTGATGAACCTGTGCTGTAGCTCCTCCAAAGCCAATAGATCCTACCATCTTTAAATCCTGCAATAACCTCTTAAAGACTAATTCTATTGTGTGTGGGTAAGGCTGACAGGCATTTATTGTCCATTGCTAATTGCTCCCATTGGAACATGGGATTAGAGTGACATTTTATCTAGTTTAGGGAGTCAGCTTTTCTTCTCTGAGGACATTAGTGGACTGGTTGGATACACATAGTTATTATGATCAGTTTCACTGATACCAATTTGTAAATTTAACCGGTTTTTTTCTAACTCGATTCAAACTTGTATTTTGTGTAGTATTAGTCCTGTAAGGTAATTACTAGACTACTATCTTATCCAATCCTTTCATTCCCCTCCTAAATGCCATTTTCTTTTGTCTTTTGTATGTCATCCCTCTTCCTTCCACATTTCAAAGCTCTCTGACACATTTCTCACTATCTTACAAATACACAGAAATTGTAAGCTTCTTATTGACACCATGGCTCAGTTGCTAGCAATCTGACCTTTCAGTCAAAAAAAAATTAAGTTTAAATCTCACCAGAGGAGTTCAGCAAATAATCCAGGCTAATAGATACATCTTAAATCAACACATTATCAAGGAAGTACTACGCTAACAGAAGTGCTGTTTTTGGACAATATATTAAACTGAAGCCAGTATTCCACCATACTTGTCAAAAAGAACAAAAAAGAAGTACAGCACAGAAATGGGCCCTTCGGCCCTCCAAGCCTGTGCAGATCATCATGCCCTAACTAATCTAAAAAACAAGCCATCTGCTCTTATTTGATCCATATCCCTCTATTCCCCTCCCAATTCATGTAACCATCCTCATAAATGTCGCCAGCATGCCTGCTTCCATCACCTTCTCTGGCAGTGCGTTCCAGGCTCCTACCACTCTCTGTGTGAAAAACTTGCCTTGCATATCTCCCTTAAACTTACCCCCTCTCACCTTGAACCTGTGCCCCCTTGTAATTGAAACTCCAATCCTTGGAAAAAGCCTCTGACTATCCACCCTATCTATGCCTCACATAATTTTGTGAATTTGATCCTCCAAAATGCATCACCTCGCATTTGTCTGGTTTAAATTCCATCTGCCATTTCTGTGCCCAAGTCGCAATCTATCTATATCCTGTTGTATCCTTTCACAATAGTTGGCACTATCAGCAACTCCACCAATCTTTGTGTTATCAGTAAACTTGTTAATCAGACCACACACATTTTCCTCCAGATCATTTATATATGTTACAAACAACAGAGGACCTAACACTGATCCATGTGGAACACCATTAGTTACCGGTCTCCATTCTGAAAAACCCCCTTCCACTGCTACCCTCTGCCTTCTATGACCAAGCCAGTTTTGTATCCATCTAGCCAGTCTACCCCGAATCCCATTTGATTTTAGTTTTTGTACCAATCTGCCATGTGGCACTTTATCAAATGCCTTACTAAAGTCCATATAATCCACAGCCCTTCCCTCATCAATTGTCTTTGTCACCACTTTAAAAAATTCAATCAAGTTGGTGAGACATGACTTTCCCTGTACAAAACCATACTGCCTATCACTAACTAGTCCATTTTCTTCCAAATGTACATATATCTTATCCCTCAGTATCTTCTTCAAGAGCTTTCCCCACCACAGATGTCAGGCTCACCAGCCTATAATTTCCTGGATTATCCCTGCTTCCTTTCTTAAACATAAATTCCCTGGATCATCCCTGCTTCCTTACTCAAAAAGTGGTAAAACATCCTGGGCAACGTCTTTCCCCTTAAACAGCACTGTCAAAATTGGATTAGGTTCTCATTGCCTTTTGTCATTTGGATCAATTTATGTTTAGTGAAACAACATCTGATGCCAAGCCACGTAAAGAGATAGGACAAGTTGACCACAAGATTATAGTCACAGTATAAGAATAGGGGTCACAGTCTAAGAATAAGGGGTAAATCATTCAGGACTAAGATGAGAAACAATTTCTTCACTCGGAGAACTGTGAACCTGTGGAATCCTCTCCCACAGGAAGCTGTTGGGGGCCAGTTCATTTAATATATTCAAGAGGGAGCTGGATGTAGCCCTTGTGGCTAAAAGTATCATGGGGTATGGAGAGAAAGCAGGAGTGGGAGACTGAAATTGCATGATCAGCCATGATCATATTGAATGGTGGTGCAGTCTTGAAGAGCCAAATGGCCTACTCCTGCTCCTATTTTCTATGTTTTTATTAGTTGAAGAACTGGATTTGGAGGAGGTTCTTAAAAGAGAAGTGGAGAGATCTGGGGAGGAAAATGTAGAGCTTGGTGGCTCAAGATGGAGCTACAACTGATAGGGTGAAGGAAATTTGTAATGCAGAAGAAAACAAGAAAAAGTGCGGAAATTGTGGAGGTTTCCATTATAATATGACAGGATGTTCAGTGCTGACACTATGTTATATTGTGGTGCCTGGATTCCACCCATTGGTGGCTTGTGGTTGGGATAGAGTGCAGTCACCAACTCTCCTTCCAGTGCTAGTTTAGGCCTGTTAAGTTGTCTATGGTGAAGGATAGACCATGAATACATCTCCACAGGTGAGGCATGTCTTGATAACATGTTATAGTTTTTTTTACATAATAGTAACTAATTACAGGTTACTTTAATTCTGAGGCACATTAACAATTACAACCAAGAGGTAAAAACATGTGTTCCACCAGGAGACTGTACTAGAGTCCAACGACTTCTCCATGTTAAAGGTGTCATCAGATTGGGTGGAGCGCAGTATAGCTCAAATGTTAACTCTTTCAAAACTGTTAACTTATAAAACAGTTGTTAGAGCTGAAGAAGTTGCAGCAATTGAATGAGATGAGGCCATGGAGGGATTTGAAAACAAAAATGAAAATTGGGGTGTTGTTCATCTGGAAGCCAATGAAGAATTTGATGGATGTGTGTTGAGACATGCAATAAAACTTTCTACTTGCCATATGGCTCCTGCATTCATCAACACAGCATTACTCCATGACTATGTTACAAAATAACTCTATGGGAAGTGCTTTGAGAAATGGATAGAGTTGTGATAAATGAAGTCTATAATCTGTTGACGTGAAAGAAATGTGAAGCTGTATTTTCCACCCCGCCCCCATAGAACAGAGGTATAATAAAAATTGTGAAAGTAAAAATTGATGGAATAAATCCGTAGAAGTTGTTCCCACTGGTGAGAGGCTCAGGATTCTGAGGACACTGTCTTAGATCATTGGCAAAAGAACCAGAGGCAATTTTGTTTTTTGTATTCCGTTGTTTTGAATTCAGGACTGAAATTCAATTGTAACTTTTAAAGGTGAATTGGGTGAATATTTGAAAAGGAAAAAAAAAATCTCAAGGCTGTCGAGCAAGAACATTGGGGGGAAACGATAAGTATAATGGAACAGTTCCTTCAAAGAGCCACCACAAGCATAATGGACCAACTTACAAACTACATGTTAAACCAGGCTATGACATAGATTACATTAAACGTTCCCCATTTCAGGGTTTATAACTCCATAAGACAGAGCAGCAGGAATAGACTATTCAGCCCATTGAGTCAGCTCCACCATTAAGTGAGATCATGGCTGATCTGATGATCCTCAACTCCACTTTCCTGCCTTTCCTTCATAATCTTTGATGCTCTTACTGAAATTTCTTCTCAACCCTGCCTTATTTTGAGGTTATGTTTTCTGGCCCTAGACTCTCCTACAAAGGGGGAACAACATTTCCACATCTACCCCGTCAAGTCCTCTCAGAATCAGTCTCTATCTATCACTTTATCAACTGTCTATAACCTTTGAGCTGCTCTTCAGTGACCCCCAAACTATGCTGAGCGACATATTGAAAACTTGCAATAAGCCCCTCCCTTATTGCTGGGCAGTATAGAATTTTGCCACCTAGCAATTCTTGGAACTCAGTGTAGACTGAAGGTTATGTTATCACAGAATGTAGGATTTCCTCACAAGATTAAAAGGAGTGTTTTAAATGAAGAAAGAGGTAGAGAACTGGAGATGTTTGGAGATCTTAGTGCCCAATCCATCAAAGGCATAGTCACCAATAGTGGAGGGAATAGAATCAGGAACATGCAAGAGAACTACAGAGGCCTGTAGAGGCTGGGTTTTATGTATATTCAAGCTAAAATAGACAGATTTCTAATCATTAAGAAATAAGGGGGTGAGGCAGGCAAATGGAGTTGAGGATTTCAGATTAGCCAGGATCTCACTGAATGGAGGGAGCAAACTGGATGGGCCGATTGGCCTACTTCTGTTCCCACATCTAATGGTCTCAAGGAGAGAAATTGAAGGCATGCAGAGATCATGAAGAAACATCTGTGCAGTCCCTATTCTGTCTACAGATAGCAGTAAAAGAGAATAAAAGGTGTTTCAGTCTGATCATAATGTAAAGAGAAAGGGAAAGTGAGGTCTTGATTTCAAACCAATGGGATTCTCTGAATAAAATTTCCTTGAACACTCTAATTATAATGGTGCTATTATCAATGATTGAATTTTATTAGCTCACAAGGATGAGAGGATCTAATTGTATGTGTCTATTGCCCGTATGTAAAACTGACGGGTTTTGAAGGTGTGTGAAGTGTAGAGGTGCATTATTCTTAGGCAGACAAACAATTAATGGCACTTCATTATTTTCTCAATTGTTTGTGTAAATGTCTTGTGCGTAAAACTCGTTGAGACACATTTAATTTAGGAATTCAGTGTTCTTGCCAGCTGATGAAAATGGCCTTATATCAATTACGGTTTGCTGCAAATGTCATTTGAATGATTTTTTTTCATTGTTCATTCAAAGCCCTGATGCTGATCCTTTCATAAACCGGAATCAGGAGCTGCACATTCACTGAATTCACCCAAAGTATTCTTTCCCAAGGCATGTCTTAACTCAAAGGATACTGGCAATCTGAACTTTCTGCCCTCAAAAACTATTGCATTTGGAGATCAACTGAAATTTCAAAACAGAGACTGGTAGATTTTTGTTAGGCAAATTGTAATTAGGGCTGCCGAACCAGTGTTGTATAAATTAAGTTAAATCAGCTATGATCAGATTGAATGGTGGAACAGGAACAAGGGGCTGTAAGTTCTGAGGAAGGGTCACCGGACCCGAAATGTTAACTCTTTTTTTCTTCACAGATGCTGCTAGACCTGCTGAACTTTTCCAACAACTTCTGTTTTTATTCCTGATTTACAGCATCTGCAGTTCTTTCGGTTTTTATTTGCTAAATAGCCTCCGCCTGAACTTATTTTCAATGGTAACAACTGAAGTTCTTTAGCCATTTTGAGGGTTGAAGAAATGCAATGCTTTCATGTGGTCTTTCTCATGTCTCTTTTTTTTACTTTCAGTGTACTCTCCAGGTAGACTGTTACCAAGGCCAAAGAGACGCACCCCTCAGCACCCTGCTAGATATCGACTTATCTTTCAAAGTGAGTCCTCTGGTCTCCACTCATCCAGACTGTCTCTCCTGGGGTCCAAATGCAATCATTAAATCCCAGAAGCAGGAATACTATCCTGAACCAGTGATCGCTCACTAGGCAGTAAGCCTCCCACTGAATGTCAGCCTAATATTGTGAGATCATATTCCAGTCTTCATTTGATGTCTGGAAAAACTTATGAGTTTTAAGACCAGGAAGTTAAGCTAAAGACTAGGGTTCAGAGTAAGGGCAAGTAATTTGAATATGGCCTGTTGCAAGAACTAAACATATCAGGAGACTTGTCAATAGCCCTGTCTTACTGATTCAACCCTTAGCTTATATAAAGATCTCCTATAAAGGATTATAAAATCCTGAGGGGCATAGATAAGTTGAATAGTGAAGATCTCTTCCCTAGGATAGGGGAATTCAAAACTAGAGGGCATATTTTTAAGATGAGAGGAGAATGATTTTAAATGAGACATGAGGGGCAGGTTTTTCCACACAGGGTGGTCCAACTGAAGTGATAGTTGAAGGTACAGTTACAGCATTTAAAAGACATTTGAACAAGTACCTGAATAGGAAAGGTTTAGAGGGATATGGAGCAGGCAAGTGGGACTAGTTTAGTTTGGAAACTTGGTTGGCAAGGATCGTTGGACCGAAGGCTCTGTTTCAATGCTGTGACTCTATCAGCTGACACCACCTCCCACAGCGGCTTTATAAAAACTGTTTCTGGAATTAATTGTATATGGTTCAATTACATTGCTCATTCATGATTCGTACTGGGAAGAATCAATGTGACATTACAGTCCCCAATCCTCTGTAGAATTATCAAGAACTCCTTCTGCAGCCACATGACCACATGCCTCCCATACAGGTCAATACTCAGCCAATACGTAATCCCATGTCATGTGGCTTTATGTTCATCAATCAACACCATAAGTAACAGGCATTGAAGCATAGATATTACTGGGAATAAAAAACAAGGTCCATCTAGTTCTCCATTCAACATCCTGGTAATCATGGGACATGATGACAGTAGGGTTATTATGTGGAGGTGCTGGTGTTGGACTGGGGTGGACAAGGTCAAAAATCACACGACACCAGGTTATAGTCCAACAGGTTTATTTTAAGACACAAGCTTTCGGAGTCTCACTCCTCCTTCAGGTGTCGGTGAGACAGGAGGCATCAGACACAGAATTTATAAGCAAAAGATCAAAGGGTCATAGAAATGATGTGAATGTATTGAACAAACCTAAGATGGCTGTTAAATCTTTAATAAGTTAGAAAGGATTAATATGCAAATCCCAGAATTTCTTTCAAATCATTGCCCCAAGATAACTAAAGGTTTTATCATTATACCAGAGGTGACATCTCAGGTCAGACAATGCATTTTGGGTGTGAGGCCTTGTTTAGAATCTGGCTGTGTATTAACTTGGAGTCAGGTAGAGTTATTGACTAATCACAGCGATCAATCTCTATCAATTCACCTACAACAGACCCAGATATGAGTGTGCAGAACCTCCACTGGTGGACAGCTTTAGGAATCTTAGATCCAATGTCACCTGTTCATCCCAAACACTCATCGTACATCTATCCCAAATTACCGAAGCATTAGGACCCAAATGTTATTATCTGAAAGAAATCTTTCTATTTTGTGTGCTAATAAACTGATGCTGTTTATACCATCTCTGTCAGGAACCTGTCTCATGGATTTCATACTGACAGGAATATTCTTTCCTCAGGTCAGTTCTGAATTTATCTCCTTCAAACACATGCTTTGTCCTGGGTCTACAGTTATAGACAAGATGAAACAGCTTGTTAAAACCTATATTATGTATTTAAAGGAATAAAAATATTTTCTTGATGTAGGTGTAGATACACTACAATGTGTTGCTTCAAGGAAATGATGCTGTCCAATTCCCATTCAGTTTTTCTAACAATTACTAAGCAGAAAACAAAGCAGCCTCCATTTTATGAACAACTCCTTGACGAAATGTGCAATTTGGTGGCAGGCTTCTTGCTAAACCTCAGCTGTGGTCTCACAACGAAAGCAAAATCAAGGCCTTCAAAGCTCACAAAAATATGCCCGAGCTTCCATTCAACAGACCAAGTCAAGCAAATTAATTAAAAATGATCAGCCTTCACTGCTCTGTGTAAAAACAGCAATGGCCTTGGAGCTGCCGCTTCTGTACGTGCAGATTTGAACACCTGTACCCTCAGGATTCTTGACCACAGATACGGTGCCCAGTCACCAGAAGCTGAATCCTAAGATAATTGTGTTCCACATGGCATTCAGGAAAACAATCAGAACCACATGAAATGTGTTGTCCAGATTGTTTGTGGACTTCATTTGAAAATACTGATGGGATGCACATGGAGAGTACATGTAGACTCATTACATTGACTTTTTGTCAATGGGGTTTTTGTCTAAGTGTGATGAGCAGAACCTGAAAGCATTTTGTTACAAGCAATATTTTGGTTGCACTGCACTACTCCAAAATCTATAGGACAAATGAAAAGGGTGGTTTCTTATTTACCGTTTTGTGGGATGTGATTGTCACCAGCAAGTTTGCCATTTGTGGCCTATCATGAACTGCCCTTGAAGTAAGTGGTTCACTAGGCCATTTCATACAACAGTTTAGAGTCAACCATTTTGTTGTAGGCCTGGAGTCACATGTAGAACAGCAATTTTCCTAGATTTTTCTAACAGTCAATGAATTGAAAAGACTAAAGGATGAATTGAAAGAAGTCTTCAATGCGGAATTCCCTCCCTAATGGCTCCCTCCCTAGTGGCTCAACCTACAGCACATGGACTGCAGTGGTTCAGAACGCAGCTCACCACCACCTTCTCAAGAGGGAACTAGGGACAGGCAGTAAATGCTGACCCAGCCAGTGATGCCCAAGTCCCATGTGCGAAATTAAAATCAATATAAGGGGTTGATCGGGTAGATATTGGAAATCTTGTAGTGTAATGTATAATGTCCCTGCCTCTGATTCAGAAGCTCTAGCCAAGGAAGATTAGTTCATAACACCGCCAAAAAGGCTGAGTATCAACATGTAAATCCTTCCAATACAAGCCAATGAAAAGATGGTAAGAGTGGGAGAGACATCTGGTCAGTCACATGATGGAAAGTAAATTGAGCCATCCACCATCAGTATCCAGAGCTTCAGCCGTGTAGCAGTGCATGTTGCCCCCACAGCATCTTAGAATCTTTGAGGGGGAGATGGTTATTATTTCCAGTCAGCTGGATGTTGATGTGAATCAGATCAGTGCCAACAGTACGGTCTTCAGTCCTTGATCCTGCTGGGGTTGATTCAGGACCTGACTGCTTACCTTACCCATGGCAGAGATCTCATAGGCCCATAGATGTTTATAGCACAGTGGAGAAGGAGGCCGTTCGGCCCATTAATTTTGTGCTGTCGATGAAAATCTAACTGATCCCATTTTCCAGCTTTTGGCCCATATTACCGGAGGATAGGGTCATGTGAGTGAAAATCTAAATGTTACAAGAGTTTCTGACTCACCAGCCTCACAGGCACCGAGTTCCAGACTCCAGGGGCATAGCATTTTGAATCAGACCTGCCTTCATACAGAAAGCTGAGGAAGGGTGGACTTTGAGAAGCTTGCAGAGGAGATGAGAACAAGTAACCAAGAAGTGTAATAGGGAATATCTATAACCCACAGAATGGTTAGAATATGTCAGTCACTTTGAGTATTTGAAGCATTGATGTATAAAAGGAGAAACTAGATAAACACAAGGGAGAAAAGACTAAAAGGATATGCTGAGACAGTGAGATGAAAGGATGACAGGAAGCTCACAAGCCAGGTGGGCCAAATGGCCTATTGCTGTAAATTCTATGTAATTTCATATAACTAAGAAATTATATCACACCTTCCTAATACTTTCATTACAAGTAAGCCTATAAGGTATTATTTATATAATTATACCCTTTAGAGTTGGGATTGCCAGGATTAGCCTTCAGTCTTCAGGAGCTATTCTCCTAGACGTTGCCACAAGCAACATCCAAGAGAAATGTGATAGGAATATTAAAAATGTAGAAATTTTTTCCCATTTTCTTTGAGCCCTGTGATAATAATTATAAAACTATTGGAGATGGGGACAAAAACTATTGGATTGAATACTGAACATGGTGAGTGAGTTGAAACTGACAATATATGATCAGTCAAAGTTGGAAACCTATTCTCACACCTGTGCACAGCTTGGACTGTAGTTATACTGTAACACATTGCCTGCTGATTGAAAAAAATAATTGAGTCAATTATAATGTGAAAGGACAACTTTATAGATAACTGCAATTTTTTCCATGATAATTTTATTTAGGGTCTTGCAGTTATAATTAGAATAAACTCCATTCATTCAGAAAGGAAGGAGGCATGGGATTCAGGGACATTTGCCTGTCTGGATACAGACTTGGCTATCCAACAGAAGACAGATGGTGGTAGTAGATGGAAAGTATTCAGCCTGGAGCTTGGTGACCAGTGGTGTTCCACAGGGATCTGTTCTGGGATCTCTGCTCTTTGTGATCTTTATCAATGACTTGGATGAGGAAGTGGAAGGGTGGGTTAGTAAGTTTGCCAATGACACAAAGGTTGGTGGAGTTGTGGATCGTGTGGAGGTCTGTTGTAGGTTGCAATGGGATATTGACAGTTTGCAGAGCTGGGCAAAGAAGTGGCAGATGGAATTCAACCTGGAAAAGTGTGAAGTGATTCATTTTGGAAGGTCAAATTTGAATGCAGAATACAGGGTTAATGGCAGGATTCTCGGCAGTGTGGAGGAACAGAGGGATCTTGGGGTCCACGTCCATAGATCCCTCAAAGTTGCCACCCAAGTTGATAGGGTTGTAAAGAATGCGTATGGTGTGTTGGCTTTCACTGGCAGGGGAATTGAGTTTAAGAGCCGTGAGGTTATGCTGCAGCTCTATAAAACTCTGGTTAGACCACACTTGGAATTTTGTGTCAGTTCTGGTCACCTCATTACAGGAAGGATGTGGAAGCTTTAGAGAGGGTGCAGAGGAGATTTACTTGGATGCTGCCTGGACTGGAGGGCAGGTCTTAGGAGGAAAGGTTGAGGGAGCTAGGGCTTTTCTCATTGGAGCGAAGAAGGATGAGAGTTGACTTGATAGAGGTGTACAAGATGATGAGAGGCATAGATACAGTGGATAGCCAGAGACCTTTTCCCGGGGCGGAAATGACTATTATGAAGGGGCATAATTTAATGTGATTGGAGGAAGGTATAGGGGAGATGTCAGAGGTAGATTCTTTACACAGAGAGTGGTGGGCATGTGGAATGCGCTGCCGGCAGTGGTAGTGGAGTGAGATACTTAGAGACTTTTAAGCGACTCTTGGATAGGCACGTGGAGGATAGTAAAATGTAGGGTATGCAGGGTAGGTAGGGTATGATCTTAGTAGGATAATAGGTCGGCACAACATCGTGGGATGAAGGGCCTGTACTGTGCTGTACTGTTCTATGTTCAAACATTGGAAAATACAACAAAAGTAGTGTCAAAAAATAAAATTTTCTGGGAGAAGAAACGATGCCATACTATTAACCTTGCCCTTTCCCCACTCATTCTGTAGAAATATCTCACACCATCCAATCCCATTTTCATCCTGAAAACTCTGTAATTCTGCCAATGCAAACAAAGCAGCTGAAGAATTATAACATCATGCATCAAAGCAGAAGACCAGTTGGCCCATCGTTTCCGTCCCTGCCCCTGGGGACAGTCAGCCAATTTATTCCACTTCTCAGCTCTTTCTTCTTCCTCTTCTTTCAGTTCCCGCCCCTTTACCTGGAGTCACCACAATTCTGACTGAGACCAGCTTCCTGTCAATCACCCGTTCCTCTTCCACTCTCATCAGGTTTAAGTCCCTCAATATTGCATCCTTTCATCCAGTCTTAGGTCTTCCTCTTCCCCTTCTTCCTATCAGTCACATCACCATTTTTCCTTTCTGAACAATAGATACCACTTCACATCCTTCCTAAAGAGAAATGTCCAGAACTGGACACAATCCACCAGCTGGGTCTGAATCAGCATTTAAAAGATGTTCACCGTACAAAATTGCCGTAACCCATACATGTTTATTTATCAGCCTTCTTAACAAGTCCTGCCACCATCAAACATTGTTATATTGATTAGTTTCCCTGTAACATTGGTTTTGTTTAGCAGCAATGGTATCAGTCTTGTTTCACTACAGCTTCAGTGTGACACTACTGATCTTCCTCTTTGAGTAAAAAGTGATGTAAAGTCACCATAATCCTACCAGACCATAGGGCTGCTCTGTCATTGGAAAGAGACAACTGCTGGTGGTTTAACCTGAGGATCACCACACCTCAGGCAAAGGGAGAGATTGAGAAGGAGAGTCCTTCATGGTAACCACAGCCTTACAGGAATTGAACCCGCTCTGTTGGTATATATTCTACATTGTAAACCAGTTAGCCAGCTAACTGAGCTAATCAATCCCATGTTGTAGTAATACTTAACTCACTGACCATGAAGGATTTAAGTATGTCCTGAATCAGTTGCTATGTAAATGCAGTTTATTTTATTTCTTTGTTATTTCTTTTCACATGTTACCAGTAAGGCATTGGGCTTCAGTTTGTTCAGAGATTGTGTTCAGGAAGACACATTAGGATTTCTTTCCTTACTGCAAAGAATATTATACAATGAACCTTAATAGAAGTGAATTGTTTGAAATGATACAGACTTGCAGCAGAATATGTAGATGGATACAGTTTCCTGTGAGCTAAAAATTATTTACGCCTTCAGTGCAGATTTATGATCATTGGTAAAAGATACAGGAGAAAGATGAGGCGAAATGTTTTCAGCTGTATATTGTGATCTGGAATGCGCTATCAATAAGGATGTTGGAAATAAATTCAATAGCGGCTTTGAAAAGGGAATGAGATATTTGCTGGAAAATAAAAAAAATTGCAGAGCAGAGATGAAACAGCAAAGGAAAGGGCTAGCAAGGCATGATGGACTAAAGAGTCCCCTGCTGTGCTGTATCATTCTATGAAGACTGGTTAAAATTCTGGAATACTAGATATTAAAAATGAGATTTCCAGTCACAATGTTGCAGGAATTCAGAGCAGTTGTTTGAAGGTGTTGGTTTTTGGGCAAGATGGTGGCGTGTGTATGGTCAGGAGTGTTAGGGCTCCTGAGCCATGTGCTCCAGGCCGGCTACATCCTTCTGTCTCCTTTTCCGTCTTTTTCTTTCTCTTTCTCTTCTTTCAATTTCTGACATTGTGGGGAAGCTGGAGCAGTGTCAGAGGGTTGCCAGCAGTGGGATCAAGGACTCCTGGCTTTGGTAGGCCTGGAGCCGGATTCGAGAACTCGGTGGGCCGTCGACTGCGGCGGAGCTTGGTGCTTGAAACAGGGCTGCTGCAGGCTCACAGCGGGGACTCAATGGGTCATGGAGGTGAGGCTTGATGCAGACTGGAGGTGAGGCCTGGTGCGGTCTGGAGGTGAGCCTTGGTGCATCTGGAGGTGAGGCCTGGTGCAGACTGGAGGTGAGGCCTGGTGCGGT
>NC_063350.1:5219133-5230333 GCF_021869965.1 Rhincodon typus
TCTGGAGGTGAGGCCTGGTGCAGACTGGAGGTGAGGCCTGGTGCGGTCTGGAGGTGAGGCCTGTTGCAGACTGGAGGTGAGTCCTGGCATGTTCTGGAGGTGAAGCCTGGTGCAGTTTGGAGGTGAAGCCTGGTGCAGTTTGGAGGTGAGGCCTGGTGTGGTCTGGAGGTGAGCCCTGGTGCGGTCTGGAGGTGAGCCCTGGTGCGGTCTGGAGGTGAGGCCTGGCGTTTCTGGAGGTGAGGCCTGGCATTTTCTGGAGGTGAGGCCTGGTGTAGTCTGGAGGTGAGGCCTGGCGTGTTCTGGAGGTGAGGCCTGGTGCAGTCTGGAGGTGAGGCCTGGTGCAGTCTACTTGAAGGACTGCAATGCTGAGCTTTCTGTTTCTTTATTTTTCTAACTTATTCCTAAGATCCTGTACCGAGTATCTTTATACCTAAGATGGCGCCGTTAGTAGCGACTTTGGAAACATTTTCATTGTACTCATGTGAGTATATGTAACAATGAACCTAATTCTAATTATTTTTGGAAGCTACTCAACTGCTTTTGCATGTGCTCAAGATGAGTTTGTTTGATTGGGCTATCTGGAATTCCAATCCAAACAGTCAGTCCTCTCCTCCGCTGCAGTTTGCTGGTTTACAGCTGCCTGGGAGTAGGGTGGAGAATGCTCGCTTCTGTGTCTCTCTATAATTTATTGCTACCACCCCACCTCTCAGCCCTGATCTCAAGCAGTGTCCTACCTGCCAGTCTAATGACCACTCCACATTCCTCATGAAACAACATATCAGCTGGCAATGTGACAAGGTCCAGAGATGCTGTCGCTGATGAATTGTGAATGGCGCCACACTCACCATCTGCTGCCTCACAAATTGGACTTTGTAGGTTTCTTATTATTGGGAATCTAGAAACAGCTGGAAAGTTCTGGAAACTACTGATTTTATTGTACTTTTTCATGTACCTGTGTATGAGAATCTGTGTCTGCATGTGTGAGTGTGCGCAAGCGTGTGTGTATGTGTATGTAAGTGTGTGCATGTATCTGTGTGTGCATATGCTTGTGTGTGTATGCATGTGTACGTGCACACACATGTCTGCGTGTGTAGGTATGTGTGTGTGTGTGTGTGTGTGTGTGTGCGCGCACCACTATGTTGGTGTATGTCTCTAAGTAGGTCTGTTGCGTAGTGTGTCTCTTTGTGTGTCTGTATGGAAATGTTTGCGAGTGTATGTGGTTTGTGTTTGTGTCTCCGTGAAGGTCTGTGTCTCTGGGAGGAATCCCATAGATCATGAATGATATTGGATCTGATGACAAATGTGATGGAATCACACGAGAAATCCACCCAGGCCGATCTTGACATCTTGAGCAAATTACAGCATCTATTAACAAAGTTCCAGACATTGAGACAGGAACACACTAGGCAGTAATGAGTCGCCTATGAAGGGGGATTATTACATGTTAATGACATTATTAACTGCAAATCTTGCCTCATTAAAATGTAGCTTTCCATCCTACCACCCTCCTGTATCTGACAAGATGCCGAGAAATCTTGACATGGATATCAGTACTGGTGTGTGATGATTTCAGCTCACCGCTGGCTCTAAAGTTCTTCCGAATTGGACACTAGACACCAGTGTCTCAGGACACACTCCATTGCCACTGGACACACGCATCAACATGTGCTAGTCTCTAAGAAACCTCTTAGATCATCATCGATCCGCTTCAATACTTCTCCTCAGACTGCAATGACAGCTCTCATTGTAATGCTACACCAAGGATACTGTGTGTTCAGAGAGATATGGACCCAGCTCATAGACAGGACCAGGCTGCATCTCTGGCCTGATTGCTGGCTCTCAGACCACAAAACATTCTGAGCATCTTGGATGCTCACAGTATCCCTGCCTTGCATTGCCTTGTCTTCTTGCACCTTGCCCCTCAGTACTGCTCTATTGCCTTGCCATTTAGCATGCACACAAAGGAAAAGAAGCGTGTTATAGTTGTCAGCAGGCATGAGTCAAGTCAAGGGAGATAGTCTTCACTCAGCGCTCCCGGCTCAGTAAGTGAAAGACAGCCTCCGGTACCAGTCTAAGGCTCGGACATGGTCGCGCGAGGCAGTCAGATTCAGGATCATCTCCTCGTGAGGCGTGAGGAGCTAAGTAAAAACCGAAAGAACTGCAGATGCTGTAAATCGGAAACAAAAACAGAAATTGCTGGAAAAGCTCAGCAGGTCTAGCAACATCTTTGAAGAGAAATCAGAGTTAACATTTCCGGTCCTGAGAACTGTTCTGAGGAAAGGTCACCAGACCGGAAACATTAACTTTGATTTCTCTTCATAGATGCTGCCAGACCTGCTGAGCTTTTCCGTGAGGAGCTGAGTGTCAGGCAGGTCACCACGTTTCTTGACTCTCTCTGCCCTATTGTGAGAGAGAATGAAAGAGAGGCAGATATTAATGGAAATAAAAGTACGTGACCATAAAACCATAAAATATAGGAGCAAAATTAGGCCATTTGGCCCAGGAAGTTTGCTCCACTATTCGATCATGGCTGATATGTTTCTCAACTCCATTTTACTGCCTTCTCCAGATTATACTTGATCTCCTCACTAATCAAGGACTTATTTATTTCTATCTTAAATAAACACAATGACTTGGCCTCCACAGCCTTCTGCAGCAATCACTTTCACAGGTTACCCACCCTCTGACTGAAGAAATTCCTCCTCGTCTCAGTTCTAAAGCATCATCCCTTCACTTCAGCCTCTTATACCTATCATGTTATTCCAGGCATTTAGTTTGTCTCCAGCACCACCTTATTTTTAATTTTTTTGTAATTATCTCTCTGCCTCGTTTAAACAGATTATAGGTCATCCCTTCGTTGGTTATTCAGCTGTTGACACTTTACTCACCATCTAACACTCTTGGTCACCTGCAGAGACTTATTATCTGACACTTCATTCACACTAGTTGTATGATCTTTTGTTCTCTCAGCCCTTGATCTCTCTGCCTATAAATTCTGGGTCTGTGTGCTCTTCTCTCTCACTTCACCTGACGAAGGGGCTGCACTCCGAAAGCTTGTGATTTCAAATAAACCTGTTGAACTATAACTTGGTGTCATGTGACTTCTGACTTTAACAAAACAAAGCAAAGATTTTTCAAACTGGGATTTGTAGAATGCCCTGATGAATCATTGAAATCCTAAACAGTCTATAACAATAAAGGAGGCCATTCAGCCCATCAATAAAGAGCTATCCAACATTATCACACTAGGCCCACAGCCCTGCAAGTCTTCCAATTGGCATCCAGTTATTGTTTAAATGTGTTGAGAATTTTGTATCTACCACCTTTTGAGGCACTGATTTTGAGGTCCTTACCATTCAGATAAGTCAGGGATTGAGACTGAAACCCTAGATATGGAGCACATTTTCAGATTCAGACATTGGTGAAAGGTAGAAAATTCTCTTCTATTAATGAACATGGATTTGGAGGTGAACTCATCTCTTCCTACCAATTAACTGCCAGTCTAATTTGATGTTTCTTAAATCTGGTGTTCAAGATTTACTGTGGACATTCTCTACAGATTTATCTAATAATTCAGGGCAAAAAATCACATCATTTTTAATCAGAGCTGAACAAGCAAAAATTGCTGAGAGGAATGTCTTGGGGGTGTTCGCAGATGGTATAGATTGTATGTGAAATGATTCTGCTACAACATAACATTTACAATGGTAACAGAGTTCTTGAATATTCTTAGATAACAAGGTGCAGAGCTGGATGAACACAGCAAGCCAAGCAGCATCAGAGGAGCAGGAAGGCTGACGTTTTGGGCCTAGACCCTTCTTCAGAAATGGGGGAGGGGAAGGGGGTTCTGAAATAAATAGGGAGACAGGGGGAGGTGGATAGAAGATGGATAGATGAGAAGATGGGTGGAGCCTCCAGATTCAGACATTTCAGAATCATTCAGATTCTCCAGCATCTGCAGTTCCTACTACCTCTTAAATATTCTTGTTGAGCAAGGAGTTGTAAGGTTATCAGGGGAAGGCAGGAATATGCATTTGAGGTAATAATCAGCATGATGGAGTGGGCTTGAGGGGCTGATTATAAAGTTATGGAGTTTTACATTCCAATGACCCATGCCAGTCAATAAGCACCTAGCTACTCTTGTCTCACTTTTCAAGACTTGGCCCGTAGCCTTGGTCAACTCCCGTACCTGATTTACGTGTTTCTATGAATAAGCAAGCCACTTAAGGAGTAATTAGAACAGACAGGTTTTGAACACTAAAGGAATTAACGGAATTGGGGATATGACAGATATGGCACAAAAGTGGAGTTGAGATAGAGGATCATTCTTAATTTACTGAATGTCAAACCAGGTTTGAGAGGTCCTATTCCAGCTCCTGGTTCTTTTGTTGCTATCATGTTCCGATGGGTTTGGTCAAACAGGTAGACTTTAAGGAACATCTTAAAGGAGGAGAGAGATATAGAGGCACAAAGAACTTTGGAGACTGAATTTCAGAACTTAGAGTCAATGCAGTTGAAGATGTCTTTGCCAGCTGGAAAGATTAAATCTGGGGAGGCAATGGCCGAGTGGTATTATCGTTGGACTGTTAATCCCGAGACCCAGATAATATCCTGGGATTCAGGTTCAAATCCTGCCATGGCAGATGGTGGAATTTGAATTCAATAAAATATCTGAAATTAAGAATCTAACGATGACCGTGAATCCATTGTTGATTGTCGGAAAAACCCATCTGGTTCACTAATCTCCTTTAGGGAAGGAAACTGCCATCCTTACTTGGTCTGGCCTACATGTGACTCCAGACC
The DNA here is from genome assembly GCF_021869965.1 of Rhincodon typus. Taxonomy (NCBI): domain Eukaryota; kingdom Metazoa; phylum Chordata; class Chondrichthyes; order Orectolobiformes; family Rhincodontidae; genus Rhincodon; species Rhincodon typus. The sequence goes on from NC_063350.1 coordinate 5,223,937, forward strand.
CACAGCAATGTGGTTGACTCTTAACTGCCCTCTGGGCAATTAGGGATGGGCAATAAATGCTGCCCAGCTAGCGACGCCCTCATCCCGTGAATGAATAAAGACAAAAATAAAAGTGAAAATTGGAGGAATGCAGTGATCTGAAATTGTCATAAATAGGGTCACTTCCTTGAAGGCAGATTAACAGCCAATATGCAGCATCAAGATCCCATAAATGGCACTGAGATGAATGAGGAGGGAACTTACTTTTGCTGGTATTGAAATCAGAGTTGCCAATAAGGCAGCAGAACAGCAGCCTGCCTCCCACATGCAGTACAGATGCAAGCACAGACAGGATACAATGCTGCCATCAAAGACCAATTGTGTTGAAATAACAGTGGTATTTGTGAAGAAAAGCAATGACGATAGAAATTGGAGGCCCCTTCAACATGTAGCAAAATGGTATTTTAAAAGGAATGATTATTTACGTGGTGTCTACAGTCAAGGTCACCAACAGGTAGAGGCAATCATTGTGCAAAATTGATGGGTACAGTCCAATAGCAGGCTGTGCAAAGTGTCATCACTTAATACTCAAACACAGAGTGATAAATTGATTTAATCCCTTGACTTGAGAGAGATAATGAGTTTTTGCATTTTCTAAAAATTGCCTCATTTTCATGACAGGACATTTATTCTATTGCTGGTTTCCAAAAGACATTAAGTCTGAACAATATGAGCTATGACCTTTCTCATTGCAAGTAGCTTTCTATTCTCCCATCAGCTAATAATTTATAAATATTACTAAGTGGACTATTTACACACATGTGGCTTAACCATGCTGGGTACTCCTACATTTAAGATGATGTTTCAAATAAAAATCCATATTAACATTTTTAAAACACACGCTGACATGATTAAAATGCATTACCATTAATGAATGCTAGTATACTTAAAGTATTCTCTAAGTCTGAGGAGGTTGCATTCTCTAAGACAAAGATGTAAGAAAAACCTTATCAGCACTGCATAGATTCACCAAAGATCCTTAAACAGCCCCTTCCAAACCGACAACCACTTCCATCTAGAAGTCAGAAGTCACATGACACCAGGTTACAGTCCAACAGGTTTATTTGAAATCACAAGCTTTTGGAGCACAGCCCCTTCGTCAGATGAAGTCTTGCATTGAAGACCTCTCTTGACAAAGGGGTTACGTTCCAAAATCTTGTGATTTCAAATAAACCTGTTGGACTATAACCTGATGTCGTGTGATTTCTGACTTTGTCCACTCAAGTCCAACACCGGCACCTCCACTTTGTGGCTTACATCTGGAAGGACAAGGGCAGCAGATACATGAGAACCCTACCACTTGAAAGTTCCTACCAAGCCACTCACCATCCTGCCTTGGAAAATTGTCACCGTTCCTTCAGTGTCGTTTGGTCAAGATCCTGGAATTTCCTCCCTAGGCATCATGAGCCTACCTACAGCACGTGAACTGCAGTGGTTCAAGAAGTCTATTCATCAACACCCTCTCATAGGGCGGCTAGGAACAAGCAATAAATACTGGTTGAGGTAGTGACACCCATATCCCATGAGTGAATTAAAAAAATCACATTTTGTATTTTATAAACAGAGGCATAGGTGAAGATGTGAATTATAAATTTGTAGAAGACAATTCTCAAGCAATTGTCAAAAGAACCGTGCACAGATCTGAGCCTCCCCGAGAAAGGATGTTAAAATGATAGGCATGTACAATGCAATGATACCAATGATAAGAAGTGCCTTAGGTTACTGAGATTGTTTGAGCTAGTGTTGAAAATGCTAACAGAATTTTCAATATAAGCGTGCAAAGTTATGAGGAATATTGATAGGGTACAGAATTTGATTCAAAGTTTTAAAAACTGATTACAGTAACAGTAGCAATGAGGCCATTAGATTGTCATAAAAGTCGAATTGGTTCAGTAAAGGGAAGGTAATTTGCTGTCCTCAGTCAGTCCATCATGGACAGCTACTTAGATCTATCCACATGAAAGTGGCTTGCTCTAAACTGCCCTCTAATGTGACCAGCTGAATATGGGACAACTTAGGATTGGCATAAAGAGTGGCCAGTGTGTCAGGGACACTCAGACCCCAGAGTGTTTAACAAAAAGAAAGGTCATGTGCATTTCCTGTGATTGGTAAATCATCAATGCAAAACTGTCATTAAGACACTGATAAAAGTAATTCAGAGAATACTAATTAACAATATATAATAACATGAAGTTGTTGGAGCATGCATTATTTTGCTGCCGAGGGTGATTGAGGGAGAGATCATTGAGCATTTTAAGGGAAAAGCAAATAGATGCTTGAATCAGTTGCTGGGTCACGGGGAGAGAGCTGTATCAAAGAGCAAGCCCAAATTACCAGAGATCTCCCTCTGTGCTGCAAACACAATGTTTTCAGCTAGTCTTCACAGTTTGTGACTTTCAGACAGCAAAAAAGACAAATGATAATAATCACAGATTTATTGGTAAGAGTGAATGATAATACATCTAGCTATTGCAGTTCGTCAATATAAAAGATATGGACATACTAACTATCCCCTCTATCTTTTAATAGTAATTAGGGATGGGCAATAAATACTGGCCTGGACATCCAATAATGAACAATTTTTTTTAAAAGGGCTGCACAGTCTCAGCTTCACATGAAGTTACATCACATTTCAAGCACAGAAATAAGCCATTTGGCCCATCTGCTCTATACTGGTGTTCATGCACACCTGAACTTCCTCCCGTCCTCTTCATCTCATCCTATCAACTGATCTTTCTATTCCTTTCTCCCTCATGTGTTTAACCAGCTTCCCCTTCAGAATATCTATGCTATTTGCCTCAAATACCCCCTGTAATTAAGTTCCATGTTCTCACCACTCTTTTTTGTGTGAGGAAGTTCTTCCTGAATTCCCAACTGGAATCTAACAATTATTTCATATTTCTCATTTTTAGCGACTTCCTCATCTCATTTGAGGAGAACTCAATGTTAATTGACCGAGGCAATTGCCTGTCAGTTGTGGTTCAATGAGTAGCAGTCTCATCTCCAAATCACAAAGTTCCTATTCAAATCTCTCTCCAGGCCTGCAGATCGATCCAGTACAATGCTAAGGGAATACAGCACTATTGTTGGAGATGTCCTTTGAATTGAAATATCCATTTGTCTGCTTGAGTGAATGCAAAGAATTCTCAAGCACTTTTTCAGAGAAGGATGGAGGAGTGATCCCTGGTGCCCTGAATAATATTTATCCATTGATCAAAAATAAATCATGTGGTTATTGCCGCATTACTGTTTGTATGAGCTTCCTGGGACCAAATTGCTGCTACCATACAGCAGTGACTACATTTGAAAAATGCTTTGAAATGTCCAATGGTTATGGAAAGAGCTGTATATCTGCAGGTTTTTCCATTATACAAAACACTAACTCACCATGCTTTTATCTTTACGTTACATCTACACCTCCAATGATTCTGTTCATACACAGCTTCCTCAAAGACAAATTCCCCTCTTCACTCACAATTTCCTTCAGTGAGCCAATGAACGTGGCTCTTGATCTCGAAGAATCAGCTCAATTACACCTGAGATGTTCTGATATACATGTGCTCGTGGCTGCTTGACACCTTTTGTCAGGTTAGTGAACAGAAAGCTGCATTTTGCTGTTGACTAACATTTGATGTTTGCTCTTCCCACAGCAGTAAACACACAATACCATCTGTAAACCATCAAGAGTTAATGAGAGTGCTCTTGTTCCCCTTGGTGCAGAGAAGCTAAGATAGAGACGTTCAAGAACATGAAGGATTTTGATGCAGAAAGTAAGGAGAAACCTGACAGTGACCATAAGACATAGGAGCAGAAGTAGGCAATTCAGCCCATCGAGTTTGATCTACTCTTTAATGAAATCATGGCAGCTCTGATAATCCTCAACCTCACTTTGTCAGGAAAATCAGCAGCCGAAGGATATGGACTTGATGTAGTTGACAAAAACAAGAGGACATAGGGAAACAAACAATCTGCAATAAATTGTTACTGTTTGGAATATGTGACCTGTAAGGACAGTGGAAACAAGTTCAATGGTTACTTCCAAAATACTTGAAGGGAAGTTTTGCCGGGCTAAGGGGGAAAGAGCAGGCAGCAAGTGAGACAAATTGAATAGCTCTTCCAAAGAGCTAGTGCAATAGATTGAACAGTTTCCTGCAGCGCTGTATCATTCCATGATTATATTAATAATGTGTGCAGTATATAAAAACAAGTAATTTTGGTACAGTATCCCAGCTTGCAGTCGGAATGGTATTAGAATCAGTGCTATAACAAATCTCAAAACAGGAATACTTGCTCAGGCACCAGATTAATATTTAACCGTCTCATCTTCACAACAACAACTTGTATTAACATAGCTCCTTTAACAGAACAAAATAACCCAAGATGCTTCACAGCAGCATCTGCAAATACAAGAAGCCAGAATTGGAAAAGGACAGAGATCTCAGAGGACTGTTCAGCTGGAACATCTTATAGAGATCAAGAGGTCATGTTAGATTTGAAAACTGGAACGAGAAATTTAAAATTGAGACGTTACTAGACCAGGAACCAATGTAGGTCAGTGAGCACAGAAGATGACGTTGAATAGGATTTGGTGTAAATTAAAATGTAGAATCACTCCTCATTTAGGAATCATCTGGAATTAGCCACACAATTTAAGGCTACAAATTATTGAAGCATCGTTTGACTTAATCAACTATTTTTTTAGTTGGATTATGTTAATGCTTTCATTGGATGAACAAATTAACCCATTCATGTCAAATCATCAATGAAGAATCCAGAGCATAAAGTAACAAATTAGCATTTCCTTGTTAACATCTAATTATGCAATTGACAGTGTTTAAATGTTAAGTAGATATGTTATTTAATAATGGAGTTCATTACCTGTATAGCACTTACTAAAACAGTTCAACCAGGTCAGAGTAAATCAATTTTCACTGGTTATGATATGTTGGTAAGTGTGTGTGTGTGTGTGTGTGTGTGTGAGAGTGAGTGACAGAGATAGACTAGACCCCTTGGTATGGACGATGAGTCAACACCATGAGACTGCCTGAAATATATTGAAGTGTAATGAGTTGGGTTTATCTTTGCTACATTTGCAGTTTTAGCAATGATTCCAGAATGTATCAGATCTCTTTCTGCTGAAATAACCCTATGAAGGTGGACACTTTGCCATCCTTTGGGAGGATGATATATGCCTCCTGGTGTGAGCTGGTGTTTATTTTATTTGCACATGGAATGTAAATGTTGTGGACAAGGCCAATATTTAATGCCCAACCCTAACTGCCCGAGGAAAGGAGGCAGTGAGCTGCTTTTTTGAACATATGATGGAAGGTGTGCAATTTACATAGACATAAATGTCACTATTCTTGGGCTTGCATTTCAAGCTAGTGGCATATCGGTTTGATTGCTTTTCTGAATGGTTTGTTAGAAGAAAACTAGGTCAAAAAGTCCTTTCAAGAACAGTAACCTAATCTAGTAAGTGCCAGAGAGTAGGTGATTGCAATTCCCCCAAGAGCATTAATGGAAGAATGTTGTGGCCTTCTGGTGGCACAGTGGCAGTGTCCCTACTCCTGGCCCAAGAGCCCTGGGTTCAAGTCCTACCTGCTCCAGAGGTGTGTAATAACGTCTCTGAACTGGTTGGTTAGAAAAATAGGTTAAATAAAAAATAGAAGACTGTTAGAAGATTAAAAAACAAAAGAACGGCAGATGCTGTAAAACAGAAGTTGCTGGAAAAGGCTTCCCAGTCCTGAGAAGGGTCACCGGACCCAAAACATTAACTCTGATTTTTTTTCTTCACAGATGCTGCCAGACCTGCTGAGCTTTTCCAGCAGCTTCTGAAGGCTGTTAGAATGACTGTTATGACACAGTGATGGTGTCCTTACCTCTGAGCCAGGAGACCTGGGCTCAAGTCTCACCAGCTCCATCGCGGAACAGGTTGACTAAAAAAAGGAAGAAGCCTAGACCCACTCTTCTGGCCTCAGGACTCCAGTTCCCTTAGCGGCCTTTCTCCAGCCCACCCGCTGGCAGGAGATCCTCTCTTTGCCTAATCTCCTGGACTCTAGACCCTGTAGTTCAGGCAAACCAAAAGGTTTGATATTAATGGATAATTTATCTTGATTTGAAATGCTGTGAGGTGATATTGTTAGGGAATAGATTAGACTTTGTTTTGCTTTTTGTTTTAAGATCTTTCAAACTGTGTTCTACATTTAGATAAGTTAGTTTATTACATTTTATTTCTTCCCTTTATGTAATAAACTTTTGTTTTTATTGATAAAGAAAGCTGTAGTGTTGTGTGCCCACGTTTCAGTGAATGACCATTACGTTAAATAGAAAATAACAAACACAGGCAGACCTTATAGTG
>NC_063350.1:5230733-5258250 GCF_021869965.1 Rhincodon typus
AGCAGGTCTGGCAGCATCTGTGAAGGAGAAAACAGAGTTAATGTTTCGGGTCCGGTGACCCTTCCTCAGGACTCAGAACTGTTCTGCGGAAGGGTCACCGGACCTGGAATGTTAACTCTGTTTTCTCCTTCACAGATGCTGCCAGACCTGCTGAGCTTTTCCAGCAACTTTGTTTTTGTTCCTGATTTACAGCATCCGCAGTTCTTTCGGTTTTTAAAGAGGCACAGGTTTTGCTTGGTGCACCTCATGGGTTCCATAAGCCATTTCATCATTAGCTGATTTCCAATCTGTTATTTCATGGAGTGAGAGTGCAAGGCAGAAACATTTGACGCAGTTGCACAAAACTGATTTAAGTTTTAAGTGGCACCAGCTAGAGAATAAACATAACAGACAAAAACAAAAACTAATGGAGAAATTCAGCAGGTCTGAAGGTGAAGTGTTAATTCTGTTTCTCTCTCAACAGATGTTGCCAGACCTGCTGAGTTTCTCTGGCTATCTGTTTTTGTTTCAGATCTCTAGCATCTTCAGTTTTTTTTTAATGAAAGAGGAAATTTGGCTCTGAAATAACCAAGTCAAATCCAATACATAAGTTGTCTGAGTCATCTCGGGCTACGTGTCCAAGACTCCTATAAAAGGAACTGACAATTTCTCCTTATCTACTCATTTCTCTCTGGTGGCAGAGTCTAACACAAGGGGTTATAAACATAAAGTTGGCGTTAAGGGTTAATGCTAAAAGGCACTTCTTCACACAATGGAAACCTGGAACTCTCTCCAATGAAAAGCTCCTGAGGCTGGGAATCAATTGGAAATGGCAAAACTGAGACTGATTGATTTTTGATAAGCAGGGTTGTTATTGCTTAAGGAACCAAGGCAGGCTGATAGAATTATGATGCAGATCAGCTATATAGAATACAAATTAGGCCTGAGGATCTGAATAATGTTCTCCTGGTTCCTAGGTCCTCCACATCCAATAATAAAGCAAACTATTAATGATTTTTAAAAATCCAATTTTAATTTACCTTTTGGACTTTCAGAAACTGCAGAAATGTGCAATTTCCACTTTTAAATAATTTTGGCTTACTTTTTCAATAGCACTGAAACTAATTCTAGAGCAGCATTAAGAAATCTGTGCTGATTCCCTGAATGATGTATTATCATATTCAATAGTATACTCTCAAAATAGAAACTTGATTGAAAATAAAAACTGCAAACCTTTTGCATATTTTTGCCTTTCTCTTTGTCCAATTACAATTTTTTAAAATCCTTTTTACTTTGTGATATATCTACTCTCACTAATTATGATGTTCTATCTCAGTAGTGAAGCTAATCGGTGTATTCTGTCTCAATGACATTCTCCAATTTCTTCCTTCCTCCTTAGACCTCTCACTGTAAATTTTTATTGTCTTTTTTTCCTGATGTCAGCAACCATTTGTGTGATAGGTTTCAAAAAAAAAGTTTTCTTGATAACTTAAATCTCATTATTAAACCAGAGGAGACCCAGGTGTGTGTACATTAGCAAGGTCATATCCTTGACTTTTAACCTAATCTATCAGTGAGGTTTAAACTGTCTATTGCACCCTACCATGGTAAATTATCAGTCTTTTAGAGTCATAACGGCACGGAAACAGACCCTTTGGTCCAACTCGTCTGCACCGACCTGACATCCCAATCTGACCTAGTCCCATTTGCCAGCATTTGGCCCATATCTCTCTAAACTCTTCCTATTCATATAACCATCCAGATGCCTTTTAAATGTTGTAATTGTACTCACCTCCACCACTTCCTCTGGCAGCTCATTCCATACACACTCCACGCTCTGTGTGAAAAAATTACCCCTCAGGTCCTTTTTAAATCTTTCCCCTCTCACCTTAAACCTAAGTACCCTAGTTTTGAACTACCTCATCCTAGGAAAAAGACTTTGGCTATTCACCCTATCCATGCCCCTCATGATTTTATAAACAATCACCCCTCAAGCTCTGATACTGCACTGTTATTCTGAATAACAAGCACAAACTCTACTTGAAAGGAATAGGTGTTGGCAATCTACACTAACCAGGAAGGACTTTTGTGATGCAGTGATAGTGGCATAGTGGTATAGTGTCACTACCTCTAGACAACAAGGTCTATGCCCAAGTCCCACATGCTCCAGAGGTACGCAATAACTGGTTGATTAAGAATATCTACAGCAATCAGGATGTGGTGGGAATGTTGTCATGTCTCACCCTGTATTAAATCAGTCATAAATTCTTATTCTAAACCTTTATAAACCATGACTGATGGGGGAAGGGTGGTAGATGTTGTCTATATGGATTTTAGCAAGGCCTTTAACAAGGTCCCTCATGACAGGCTGATATAAAAGGTGAAGTCATATGGGATCTGCAGTGAGCTGGTAAGATGGATACAGAATCTGCTTAGTCATAGAAGACAGAGAGTAGTGGCGGAAGGGTGCTTTTCTGTGACCAGTGATTTTCTGCAAGGATCAATGTTGGGACCCCAGTGTTTGTCATATATATACAAATGATTTGGTGGTGAATGCAGGTGCTTGATTAGTACGTTTGTGGATAAAACAAAGATTCGGGGACCTGCGGATAGTGAGGAGGATTGCCAGAGGATACAGCAAGGTATAAATATGCTGACGATTTAGGTGAAGAAATGCAGATGGAGTTAATCTGGCCAAATGTGGGGTGATAGATTTTGAGGGATATAATGAAGGAGGGAAGTATACAGTAAATGGCAGAACCCTTAGTAGCATCAACATACAGAGGGATCTAGGCGTACAGGTTCATAAGCCCCTGAAAGGAGCAACACAAGTGGATAAGGTGGTCAAGAAGGTATATGACATGCTTGGCTTCATCAAACAGGGCATAGAGTATAACAATTGGCAAGTCACATTGCAGTTGTACAGAACTTTAGTGAAGTTACAGTTGGAATATAGTGTACAGTTGTGATTGCCGCACTACAAGAAATACATGGAGGCTATGGTTGGTTGACTCGTCAAGCTGGTTCATTAGTTTACACTCGTTTCATTACCCTGCTGGGTAACACCATCAGTGCAGCCTCCGATGAAGCACTGTTGTGTTTTCCCCCCTGGTATTTAAATTCTGGGGTCTGTTGGATTTGATTACCTCATTTCCGGTTTTCCTTCACAGTGGAGTTCTACGTGTTTGTTGATGCCCGTCTTGGTGGAAAACCAGGCCTCTAGGAATTCCCATGCTTGTCTCTGTTTAGCCTGTCCGAGGATCCTGGTGTTGTCCTAATCAAACTGGTGCTTCTCCTTATCCATGTGAATGGAGGTGAGCGAGTATTAGTCATGTATTTTTGTTGCTAGTTGGTGTTCATGTACTCTTGTGGCAAATTTTCTTCCTGTCTGTCTCTATCCAGTGTAATGTTTGTTGCAGTCCTTGCATGGAATTTTGCAAATTACATTGGTTCTGTCCACAGTGGGTAGGGGTCTTTGGTTCAAGTTAGCAGTTGGCATAGGGTTGACGTGGGTTTGTGTGCTACTGTGATGCCCAATGGTCATAGGAGTCTTGTGATCAGTTCGGATATGTTCTTGATGTATGGTAGCATGATGAGTGTGTCGGGGCGTGCAGTATCTTCCTAGTGTTATTCGTGTGATAGGTATTGTCGGATCCAGCTGTTCGGGTATCCATTGTCCTTGAATACGTGGTGGAGGTACTCTTCTTCGTTTTGGTTTAGTTCTGGGTTGCTACAGTGTGTTGTCACTCGTTTAAATAGTGTTTTCAAGCAACGTCATTTGTGGGTGTTGGGTTAGTTAGTGTTGAAATTCAGTACTTGGTCAGTGTGTGTGGCTTTTCAGGAATTGTCAGGAATTCCCCTTTGGCTCTGCATTCTACCATGATGTCCAGGAATGGGGAGCTGTTCGTTCTTTTCCCCTTCCCTGGTGAATTCGATGCCGGTGAGAGTGTTGTTTATTTGAACATAAAACAGTACAGCACAGTACAGGCCCTTCGGCCCACAATGTTGTGTCGATCTATTATCCTACTCTAAGATCAAACTATCCTGCATACCCGACATTTTACTATCATCCATGTGCCTATCCAAGAGTCGCTTAAATGTCCCTAATGTATCTGACTCCACCACCACCACTGGCAGAGCATTCCATGCAGCCACCACTCTCTGTGTAAAGAACCTACCTCTAACATCTCCCCTATATCTTCTTCCAATCACCTTACAATTATGTCCCCTTGTAATAGTCATTTCCGCCCTGGGAAAAAAATCGCTGGCTATCCACTCTATCTATGCCTCTCATCATCTTGTACACCTCTATCAAGTCAACTCTCATCCTTCTTCACTCCAATGAGAAAAGCCCTAGCTCCCCTAACCTTGCCTCATAAGACCTGCCCTCGAGTCCAGGCAGCATCCAGGTAAATCTCCTCTGCACCCTTCTAAAGCTTTCACATCCTTCCAATAATGATGCAACCAGAACTCCACACAATATTTTAAGTGTGGCGTAATCAGGGTTTTATAGAGCTGCAGCATAACCTCGCGGCTCTTAAACTTAATTCCCCTGCCAATGAAAGCCAACACACCATATGCCTTCTTTACAATCCCATCAACTTGGGTGGCAACTTTGAGGGATCTATGGTCGTGGACCCCATGATCCCACTGTACCTCCACACTGCCAAGAATCCTGCCATTAACCCTGTTTTCTGCATTTTTTTTATTCATTTGTGGGATGTGGGCATCGCTGGCTGGCCAGCATTTCTTGCCCATCCCTAGTTGCCCTTGAGAAATCCAAATTCAACCTTCCAAAATGAATCACTTCACACTTTTCCAGATTGAATTCCATCTGCCACTTCTTTGCCCAGCTCTGCATCCTGTCAATGTCCCGGAACCTACAATAGCCCTCCATACTATCCACAACTTCACCAACCTTCGTGTCATCGGCAAACTTACTAACCCACCCCTCCACTTCCTCATCCAAGTCATTTATAAAGATCACAAAGAGCAGAGATCCCAGAACCGATCCCTGCAGAACACCACTTGTCACCGAGCTCCAGGCTGAATACTTTCCATCTACTACCACCGTCTATCTTCTGTTGGATAGCCAATTCTGTATCCATTACTAGTTGGTGTGTCTGCTCTAGTTTGGTCCATTTGATGATGACAAAAGTGTCGTCCACATATCAGATCCTTAGTTTGGTTTGGATTTGTGGAAGTCTCTGCGTCACCGCTTCAGCTATTAGTCTGGAGATAGGTGACCCCATGGGTGTCCCGTTGATCTGTTCGTAGATTTGGCCATTAAAGGTAAAGTGGGTCGTGAGGTACAGGTCCAGTAATTTCAGTATGTTGTCTATGGAGATGGTGTCTCTCGGGTCTCATTCTTTCAGTAGTGTCGCTAGTGTTTCTCTTGCCAGTGCTATGTCAATCGATGTAAATAACGTCAAATGACACCATGGTCTCGTCATCATCTATTCTTATGTCCTTGAGGGATTTGAGGAACTCCTGGGTTGAGTGGATTGAGTGGGGTGACTTGCTTTAGTCTTCGGTGTAACTCCTTCGCTAATCAATGTGATGACATGCCTGGGAGGGAGACTATGGGTCTGAAAGATATTTCCGGTTTGTGTACCTTTGGGAGGCTGTAGAATTGGGGGGTGTTTGTCCCTTCTGGTTTCATTTTTAAGTAGTCTGTTTTGTTGATTTGTCCGGTCTGTTTGAGTCTCTTTAGTGTGTAGATTATTTTATTACCCTGTTGCGATGTCGGGTCTATTTGCACTTGCCGGAATGTGTTCGTATCTGCTAGTAGTGTCTGTGCTTTAGTGAGGTAGTCCCGCTTGTATAGTATTACTGTCATGCAACCTTTGTCTGCTGGCAGTATTATGATGTTTTTGTCTTTTTTCAGTCCTTCTAGGGCCTTCTTTTCTGATGTGTTGAGAGTACGTGGAGGCTTTGGAGACAGTCAGAAACAGTTTACCAGGATGTTGCCTGGTTTGGATGGTATTAGCTATGAGGAGAGATTAGACAAACTTGGTTTGTTTTCACCTGAACATTGAAGGATGAGGGACAGCCTAATAGAAGTTTACAAAATTGAAAGGCATGGATAGAATGGATAGTCAGCATCTTTTTCGCAGAGTAGATATGTCAATTACTAGGTGACATAGGATTAAGGTAAAAAAGGGTAAGCTTAAAGGAGATGGTGAGAGGCACATTTTTTTTACACAGAGGGTTGTAAATGCCTGGAATGTGCTGCCAGAGCAGGTGATGGAGGTCAATGCAATAATAGCCTTTAAATGGCATCTTGACAAATACGTGAATAGACAGTGAATAGAAGGGTACAGACCACATAGAGGCAAAAGGTTTTTAGTTTAGAAAGGCATCATAGATCAATGAAATCTTGGTGGGCCTATTCTGTACTGTTCTGATGCCGTACTGTTCTTTGTTCACTGCTTAGAGCCCAGTCGATATTATTGTATCCTATTCTGGGCTCCAAATCTCTCCAAAGAGATCAAACCTTGGACAAGATTCAGAAGAGATTTACTGGAATTATTCCAGTGACGAAAATCCAGATTTATGTGAAGAGACAAGAGAAAGTGAGTTTTGCTCTTAAGAGCAGAATGAGTTAAAAGGAGATTGATTAGAATAATTTAAAATCAAGAATGGTTTGGATAGAGTAAACAAGGAGAAACTGTTGCCGGTGGCAAGAGGCTTGGTGACTAAGTGATATGGGTTTAATGTAACTGGCAAAAAAGAAATAGTGTGGAAATGAGGAAAATGTCATTTCATAGTCTAAGTTGTTCTGATCTGGAATGCACTGCCTGAGAAAATGATGCAGATACCTTCAAAATGCACTACAGCAACTCCTCAAGGCGTCTCCAACAGCACCTGCCAAAGCCATACCATCTGTCACCTACAAGCTCAAGGATAATAGGCTCAGGGGAACACCAGCATTTCCAAATGACACACCAATCTGACTTGGACATGCGTTGATTATTGTTTCATTGTTGCTGGTCAAAATCCTGAAATTACATGCCAAACAGTTCCACGGGATCTCATCACCATCTAGACAGCAGTAGTTCAAGAATAAAGCAAAGAACTCCGGATGCAAGAGATCTGAAACAAGCAAAAAGACAAAGTTGCTGGGGGAGAAACTCAGCAGGTCTGGTAGCATCAATGAAGAGAGAAACAGAATTGATATTTTGAGTCCAGTTCAGAACAATTCTCAAGGATCGTCACTGGACTTGAAGCATTAAGCCTGTTTCTCTCTTCACAGATGCTGCTAAACCTGCTGAGCTTCTCCAGAAATTTCTGTTTTTGTTTGTAGCAGTTCAAGAAGGCAGATCACCACCAGCTTCTTGAAGACAAATATGAATAGGCAATCAATTCTGGCCTTATTAGCAATGCTAAAATCTTTAGAATAAATTTTAAAAAGCAGATTTAATGATAACCATCAAAACTGGATAAATACATAAAAGGGAGAACATTACAGAGCTAAGGGAACAGAGAATGGATGTGGAACTAATTGCATTGCTCTTTGCAAGTGCTAACCTCCTTTTGAGTGATAAGATTTTATGATTCTTATTTTCCATCATTGTTGAATGCTCACCATCGATGATATTAATAAAGTTTTAGGTCACTGCATGGGAATTGTCTGGAGAATCTGGAGTCCTTCCACATCATGTCATCTATTTTGATTGTTTATGGAAAGCAAGCGTAAGTAGTCGAGCCAGAGTCTAAGTTATTTTAATTTGCTGAGTGCTGTTCACGCTGTAGATGGAAATGGCCATTAATCTGACAAATCTATTGAATCAGATATAATTGTTTATCGTGTGATGATGTTGTAATCTCACATGTTACAACCAGAACAAACTCATCTCAGCCAAATAGACTCATATTGATTAGGCACCCATCAGTGGGAAGGGATATGTGGAACATTGATAATCAATACAAGCATTTCAATTCCGGAAATGTCACTATAATGAGGAGTCAAAATTGGATTTTAACTAGTTCACTCTTAGCTTTGACAGCTCAGAGAGTATTACCTGTCTGCAATCAGACAATTGCCTGATTTAATTGTTAATTACATGGGATTACATTAGAATATGTGGCAAAAGTACAGACCAGTCTGTGCTAGTATTTATGCACCAAGTGAATTTTCTTCCATGCCATTTCTCAGTTACTTTCAAGCAGAATCATTGAATGATCCAGTACGAGGGGAGGCTATTTATCCCATCGTGTCCATGCCACATCTCTGAGAGCAAATCACCTAGTGACACTCATCTGTCTTTTCCCTGTAGCCACGCAATATTCTTCTCGTTAGATAATGACCCATTCTCTCTTAAATACCACAACTGAGTCTGCTTTCACCACACACTCAGGTAGGACAGTCAGATCCTACCTGCTCATTGTGTAAAATAATTCTCCTCTATGACTCTTGCTTCTTTTGTTAAATACCACAATCAAGGTTCTCTGGTTCTCAACCCATCTGCCATTGGAATCAATTGTTTTCTGTCTACGCTGTTTCAATCCCTCATGATTTTGAATACCTCTATCTAATCTCCTCTCAACATTCCCTTCTTCCAGGACAATAGCCCCAGCTTTTTCAACCTTTCCACATGACTAAAGTCCCACATCACTGTAATTACTCCCAGATTATTTTTTTTGATGCTGCTCTCTTATGCCTTCATATGCTTCCTAGAACTGTGGCACCTTGAACTGGATGCAGTGGCCTGACTTTCATTCTTGAGGTGGCCAGCAGGAATTGGGAAAATTCACAGCTTTTTGGGCCAATCTGATGAAGTATCTGCTTAGGAGGCTAGGCCTTCTTTGCCCAGGGGAGGGTTCCAGCTTTTGTTGGGATAATCTCCATTGGGGCTGCAAGTAAGGACCACCTCATAGCTATAGGACTTTAACACATCTGCAGTTAAAAAGAACACAAAGGCATTGCGTCCCACACCCTCCCTAAGTATATGGGGTTGGCCAGAGAGTGGTGAGCCTGTGGAATTCTCTGCCAAAGAAAGCAGTTAAGGCCAAAACTTTGGATGTTTTCAATGAGTTACATATTGTTCTTAGGGCTAAAGAGATCAAAAGGTTATGGGGAGAAAGCAGGAATAGGGTAATGAGTAGGATGATCAGCCATGATCATATTGATCATACTCTTCTGGAGTACTGTATCCAGTTCTGGTCGCCCTGATATAGGAAGGATATTATTAAATTGAAGGGGTTTCAGAAGAGATTTACCAGGATGTGTCGGGACTGAAGGGTTTGAGTTATAAGGAGAGGCTGGATAGGCTGGGACTTTTTTTCACTTGAGCACAGGAGATTGATGGATGACCTGAAAGAGGTTTATAAAAGCATGAGGGGTATAGATAAAGTGAATGGCAGGTGTCTATTTACTAGTGCGGGGGATTTCAAGACTAGGCGGCATACTTAAGAGGGGTTCATGTGCAGGTACAGTTACAACATTTAAAAGACACTTAGACAAGTACATGAATAAGAAATGTTTGGAGGGACATGGGCGAAGCGCAGGCAGGTGGGACTAGTTTAGTTTGGGATAATGGTCAGTGTGGACTGGTTGGACCAAAGAGTCTATTTCTGTGCTGTATGACTTTATGACTCCATAACTAGCAGAGCTGTCTTGAAGAGCCGAATGGCCTACTCCTGTTCCCATTTTCTATGTTTCTCACACCCTCTCATCTCCCACACACTCTCAGACTCCATTCATGTTATTTCATGCTCCCCAAACAACTTATGGCTCATCATACTCTGTGGCTGTCTGATCTCTGTTCTCACTTTAAGAATTTGTTTACACAAGGCTGTGGTATCAGGTGTTGAAATTTCAAACAGTCTGGATCATTGATAACTTCAATTGGTACATAACAGAAAGCAATTATTTTTAACTTTTCTTGTTAAAATGTTGTTTTGACATAAAAGGTATGAATGAATATTTTTTACATATCCAAACAACCACAATAGGACTCATTGCTTCTGTATGGTATAAAGTGGCTGAATGGGAATGGAAGCACAGTGGCTTAGCATGGGAGAATATGGAGACTCTTTTCATGTTTCCTTTCAAAAGCTTATCACGTACAGAGTATGGTTACAACACCTATGAGGTGCTTTGAGTTTTTTTAAAACCTGGCCCAACTCCATGTAAAAAGCAATAATGTAAGACAAGCCCACCTCCACAATGCAGCCAGCCACATTGGGAGACCTGGGTACAGATTCCCAACAGGAGCTACCCTTCACTCTTAAAAGACGTTCCCAAAACTTGAAAAACCCAGGAGTGGAGATGTCAATCTTGAAACCAGGTCAGAGATGCCAATTTGAAAGGGCAGCTGATTCAACCTGATTCAGTAAAAATCTGGCCCAATATTGTAGTTGACCCTAAACAATTGCTTTACAGAAGTTCATCACAACTTGCTTTTTATTTATTCTATGCGCCTATTTATAAAGCCCAGATGAATAGAGGCAGAAGGGCTTAAGATGAGAATTTCAGAGGTTTAAAACTAGGCAGCTGAAGGCACAGTAATAGTGGATTGGTGAAAATCAGAACTCAGAGGAACACAGAGATCTCAAAAGGCTATATGGCTGGGAGGAGGTTCCAAAGAAAGGGAGAAGCCATGAAAGTATTTGAAAACAAGGGTGGGAATTTTAACATCTAAAAAATGCACTTGCCCAAATCTGCTGTATTTTGAAGCAAATTGATCCATTTGTCTCAGAGCAGTGCTAAGATAAATGTGCCTAGCTTTTTATCAAGAATCTCAGAATTGTTATAGTGCAGAAGGGACCATTAGGTCCATCGTGTCTGTGATGACTGTGGCTTAGTAACGAGTGTGCAATTTGGAATCAAGCAGTTGAGTTAACATCCCACTCCAGGTACCTAAACAAACATTCTAGAGCCTAGACTGAAACCACAGTGCAATACTATGGAACAGTTGCTCTTTCAGAAGTACTTCCAATGCATTGAACATGAAACCAAGATCCCAAATCCAGCATTTGAACTTTAGAAGCCTTCACACATAGGTACATAGATGAAGTTAGAGGCACACAATAATTGTGTATGGGTCAAACTTCAATCTTCTCTTCAGAAGATGAAGTTTCTTTTCTGAAGCAGTCTAAGTCACATCTGAGGCAAGCATGTTCTTTGAAGTGATGAATGAATTCCATGCAGATAAAGATCATTACATCATTGTAACTGAGTTATGTACAGGAGGGGATGGATTGACCAGTCCCATGTTTTACTCTGTAGCTAGCCTACCCTAGCTGTACTGAGATTGTGAAAAGCCAGCCAGCACTCATGTCACCATGGATTGAAATACTCTCTCAGGTCTAAGGTATTTTTCCACCTCTCTCTCTTCTAAGGTGCTCCTCTGGCAAGCATTTGGTCACCTGTCCAAATATCGCTGTCGTTTTGTAATCATTTTTTTCTGATTACTGTAAACACACTTGGGAGTACAGTGAAGGTGCTATATAAATGCCAATTGATCTTCCTACTTTACCTCACTGACTGGACTTCAAATGTCTTTAATTGTCTGTAAACTGTTTTGGAATATTCTGAGATCATGAACAGAGTCAGAGAGATATTAATCCCCTTTCATTCTAGGTGCTATAGCAGTGTAGTCATCATGCCTCTGAACCAGTAAACCAGAAAAGCAGGTTAATAATCTGAGTTCAAGTCACACCATGGGCTATTGGTTCTATTGATAAAATCTGGAATTAAAGTCAGTCTCAATAACAGTGATTGAGAAACCATCACTGATTGTTATGTGAACCGATCAGCTTCATTGATGGCCTCTGGGGAAGGAAATCTGCCGTCCTTACTTGGTCTAACCTACATGTGACTCCAGACCCCAGCATTTTGATTGACTCTTAACTGCAATCTGAAAATGGCCCAGAAAGCCGAGGGGAATTAAGGATGGGCAACAAATGCCATGACACTACATCCCTTGAAAGAATAAAGGGAGAAAGAAATTAATCTGTCATACTTTGCTTATATTTACTTTTTTGTTTATAATAATCAGGCTCATTGCCAGTAATTTCTAAAGCTGCACTGTGCACATGTTTAAACAAAAATACACACCTCTCCTCCACGGCTAATATTGTTTCCTGAAAGTAGAAAGCTGCTATACAGCTCACGAATTGTGTAACCCTACCCTCCCTGAGGAGTGGCTCAGTTCCGGAATCAGTCTCTCCTGCTGCACGCACAATTAGTGAGTGATTACCAGCTCCTTTCCTTCATCCAATTACTATCAGCCCGACTCTGCTCTGATGACACTGCTCCAACGGGAGCTTGAGGCTGTCAAGCTGCAAAGCTCGGCTGTCAAATTATTTCTAACCGCTTCCCCTAGTTACAATTAGATTTTCCTACAGCTCAGCAGTGGCTTAATCTGATTGTGAGGAGGAACTGGAGAGAGTTATCACCATTCTCCTGCAACAGCCCAGGAATAAATCACTCCTCTCGAACAGGCTGGTGTCTTATTGTATATAGTTTGCGAGGCTGTTCCATTTGCTCAATAATTAGATAAATATTGTGACAGACAAATCTATTTCTCAATCATTGGAAAGGTGAATACAGCCTATATTTTGACCTTGCTTGATTTTGAATGACAAGCAATGAGTTCATTAAACTTTAAGGCAATGTGTCAGTGAGCTCAGTTCAAACTCTGCAAGCATTACCCTCAGTCCACTCCAGTGTGTGGAAGGGAGCAGTCTACTCCAACCAGTGTGAAGGCATTGTTTCTCAGCTGCACACAGCTTATGTTAATAAGGATAGCAAGGTAGTACGGAGGGCACAAAAAGACTGCTAAGCTTGGAGTTGGAAGTAAACAGTCTTATTGATGGATAGGAACTGGAGGTGAAAGTTCAGCCCAGGGTGAAACATGGTCAAGCATAGTCTCCTTCGTTCTAGCCAGAGAGGAGGTTAGCGTTAATGCTAAAGACAAATACCAAAATCAATTGTTTTGGTTTTGTCAGTGTTCAACTGGAGGAAATGTGGACACATCCTTGACTCCATATCAAACAGGCAGTCAGACAGTCAATAGTAGAAGGATGTAAATAGTGTGGATGAGAAGAAGGAGGCAGCAGGTGTTTACACTTGAGGGACTCCAGAGTTCACTCAGAAGAGGCGCAGAGAAAATGTTCCGCCATGCCTCCCTGTTCCTGACCTCACTGCAGCTTGGGTGAAAATGTGGTTCATAAGGGCTGAACTCAAGAGGAGAAGTGGGAGTGGCTGCCCTTGATATCAAGGGCTGTTGGATCAACTTGCATCTACTTCAATGCAGGAGGGCTGACAGGTAATGCTGATGAACTTAGGGCATGGAAAGGTATATGGGACTGGGATATTATAGCCATTACAGAAACATGGTTAACGGAGGGACAGGACTGGCAGCTTAATGTGCCAGGTTACAGGTGCTTTAGGCAGGACAGAGGTGGAGGAAAGAGGGGAGGGGATGTTGCATTTTTGATTAAGGGGAGTATCGCAACAGTAGTCAAAGATGAAATAACTGAGGGATCATCCAGTGAGGCTTTGTGGGTGGAGTAAGAAATAAGGGGATGGTGACATTGTTGGGGTACCATAGGCCTCCAAATAGTCACCGGGACTTACAGGAACAAATATGTAGGGAGACTGGGAAGACCTGCAGAAGCAATAGGGTTGCCTTAGTTGGGAATTTTAATTTTCCTAGCATAGACTTGGACTGCCATAGTGTTAAGGGCTCAGATGGGGTGGGATTTGTTAAATGTATTCAGGAAAGTTTTGTCAAGCAGTATATAGAGACTCCTACTCAGGAAGGGACAAAACTTGACCTATTCTTGGGAAATAGGACAGGACAGGTGACTGAGGTGACACTGGGGGAGCACTTTGGGACCAGCGACCATAGTTCTATTCATTTTAAAATAGTTATGGAGAGGGACAAAACTGGTCCACAGGTTCGAGTTCGAAATTGGGGCAAGGCAAATTTTGATGGAATTAGAAAGGAGCTTGCAGGGATTGATTGGAATAGTTTGTTTGCAGGCAAGTGTGAGGCCTTTAAAAGTGTGATAGCTAGAGTTCAAGGTCTATATGTTCCTGTTAGGGTGAAGGGCAAGGTTGACAAGAGTAAGGAACTCTGGATGACACGAGATAGTGAAGCTTTGACCAGAAAAAAGAAAGAGGCATGTCTCAGAGCAGGCAGCTGAGATCAAGGGAATCCCTGGAGGTTCATAGGTGATACAGGAGTTTACTGAAGAAGGAAATCAGGAGGGCGAAAAGGGGGCATGAGATAGCTTTGGCTGAGAAGATTAGGGTGAATCTAAAGAGATTTTTTAAGTATGTGAAAGGATAAAGAATAACTAGAGAGAGAACAGGACCCCTCAAGGACCAAAGTGGACATGTATGTGTGGAACCGCAAGAGATGGGCAAGGTCCTCAATAAATATTTCTCCTCTGTGTTTACTGTGGAGAAAGACATAAAGATTTGGGAACTTGGGGAAGTTAGTGAGGATATCTTGGTGACAGTCCATATCACAGTAGAGGAGATGTTGGAATATTAAAATGTATGAAGGTGGATAAATCTCCTGGTCCTGACCAAATATATCCAAGAACCCTGCAACAGGCTAGGGAAGAAATTGTGGGGGCCCTGGCTGATATATTTGCATCATCATTAGCCACGGGCAATCCTGGAAGACTGGAGAGCAGCGAATGTTGTGCCCTTATTCAAGAAGGGCTGCAAAGAAAATCCTGGGAATTATAGACCAGTAAGCTTAACATCTATGGTAGGTAAGTTACTTGAAAAGATCCTGAGGGATAAGATATACATGCATTTAGAAAGACAGGTTTGATTATGAGTAGTCAGCATGGCTTTGTGCGTGGGAGATCGTACCTTACAAATTTGTTAGAGTTCTTTAATAAAGTGACCGGGAAGATTGATGAAGGTAGGGCAGTAGACATAGTCTATATGGATTTCAACAAGGCCTTTGATAAGGTTCCACATGGTAGGCTGCTCTGGAAGGTTAGATCGCATAGAATCCAGGGAGGGCTGGCAAATTGGATTCACAATTGGCTTGATGGTAGGAATCAGAGGGTAATACTGGAAGGATGCTTGTCTGAGTGGAGGCCTGTGACTTAGTGGTGTGTCTCAGGGGTCAGTGCCGGGCCCATTGTTGTTTGTTATCTATATCAATGATTTGGATGAGAATGTACAAGGCATGATTTGTCAGTTTGCGGATGACACTAAAATAGGTGGTATCATGGACAGTGAGGAAGGTTATCAGAAATTGCAGCAGGATTTTGATCAGCTGGGAAAGTGGGCTGAGAAATGGCAAATGGAGTTCAATATAGGTAAGTGTGAGGTGTTGCATTTTGGAAAGTCAAATCCACTTAGGAGTTTCATGGTGAATGGTAGGGCCTTAATGAGTGTAGTGGAACAGAGGGACCTTGGAGTTCAGATGCACAGTTCCCTGAAAGTGGAGTCACAGGTAGACAGGGCAGTGAAGAAGGCTTTTAGCGCACTGGCCTTCATCAGTCAGGGCATTGAGTATAGAAGTTGGGAAGTTATGATACAGTTGTACATGATGTTGGTGAGGCCGCACTTGGAGTATTATGTTCAGTTTTGGTCACCTTGCTATAGGAAGGATGTTATTAAAGTGGAAAGAGTGCAGAAGAAATTTACAAGGATGTTGCCACGATACAAGGGACTGAGTTATTGGAAGGGATTGGAGAAGCTAGGACTTTTTTCTTTACAGTGTAGGAGACTGAGGGGGAATCTTATAGAAGTGTACAAGATTATGAGAGGCATGGATAAAGTGAATGCATTCAGTCTTTTTCCTCGGGTTGGGGCATTGAGGACTAGACGGCATCAGTTTAAAATAGCCAGGGAAATAATACATGGGAACCTGAGGGGCAAATTTTTTACACAAGAGGGTGATAATGCATATGGAATGAGCTGCCAGCAGATGTGGTTGAGGCGGGTACATTAACAATAGTTAAAAATAAATTTGGATGAATACATGGATATGAAAGGTTTAGAAGGATATGGGCCAAGTGCAGAGAAGTGTGCTTAGCATGGATGGACATTTTGGTCAGCACGGACCAGTTTGGGCCAAAGGGCCTGTCTCCGTGCTCCAATTCTCTGACTCTAAGGCTGCACTTGACCAAGTGTGGCATTAAAGAACCCTGGCAAAACTAGAGTCAGTGGGAATTGGAGGAGTGGAGCCATCTGCTGTTTGGAATCACACCTAGGACAAAGGAAGATGTTGGAGTCCAATCATCTCAGCTCCAAGCTATCACTGCAGGAGTCCGTCAGGGTAGTTTCCTAGGCCCAACCATTTTCATCAATGACCTTCCATCCATGATAAGGTCAGAAGTGGGGATGTTTTCTGATGACTGCACAACGTTCAACACCATCCGTGACTCCTCAGATACTGTAGACATCCTTGTCTTAATTCAGCAAGTTCTGGGCACCATCCAGGTTTGGACTGACAAACGGCAATTTGCATTCACACCACTCAAATGCCAAGCAACAAGAGAGACAATCTAACCATTAAAGTAAAATAAGGAATGCTGGAGATCTAAAACACACAAAAACAGAAATTGCTGGAGAAACTCAGCAGGTCTAGCAGCATCTGTGGAGAGAAAACATAATTCCCCACTTAACAGCATTATGGGTGTACCAACACCATATGGACTGCAATGGTTCAAAAATATAGCTTAACTATCACCTTCTCAATGGCAATTAATCGTAGGCAATAAATGATGGTCAGTTCTAAAGAAGGGCCACTGGACTTAAAATCATTAACATAGGATAGATATCGCTCCATCAACACTCAATAAACTTGGCACCATCCAGGACAAACAACCTGCTTAACTAGCACCACATCCACAAGCATTCAGTCCTCCCACTGCTGATGCTCAGAAGCAATAGTTTGATCTATCTATAAGATGCACTGCAGAAATTCACCAAGGCTCCTTAGGCAGCACCTTCTAAACCTGCAAGTTCTACAATCTAGAAGGACAAGGGCAGCAGATAAATGGGAATGCCACCATCTGCAAGTTTCCTCCAAACCTCACACCATCCTGTCACCATCATATCATCATCCCTCTACTGGTCAAAATGCTGTATCTCCCTTCTTAACAGCGTTACGAGTGTACCAACACCATATAGACAGCAATGGTTCAAAAATATAGCTTAACAACCACCTTCTCGACGGCAATTAATCATAGGCAATAAATGCTGACCCAGCCAGCAATGTCCATATCCTGTGAATAAATAAAATAAAAGCTATTACTAAGATGTGGTCTGACTGGTATGAAATATTAAAACTTAAAGAAGTTATCTCTTGTACAATATTATTAGATGGCAGCAGTAGGTACTTCAGGAACTGGGACAATTATTCAGCCCAACAAACCCATTTCTCATTTCTTGTTGCTATAACATATACCTTCTCAGCATTTAGATGTGGTAGAAGTGCCTGTTACTAGACACTGCAAAGTTAAGGTGATTAGAAAAAGAACCTGAGGTGAGATGAACAGAATTTTATTTTGACTCAGTGAGTTTTTATGATGTGGAATGTGGTTCCTGAAAGGCCAATGGAAATAGTTTTGATGGTAGTTTTCAAAAGAGAATTGGTTGAATTCTTGAAGGGCTAATATTGGAGGGTACCAGCAAAAGAACAGGTAGGCAGAACTAATTAGATTGCTCATTCTAAGAGCTGACCCAAGTGTAATGCACTGGATGACCTTCTTCTGAGCTATAGCATTCTGTAACTCTAAATCCCTCAGTTCCTTCTCTCACCAAAGTAAAGCAAAATCTTCTGCTCCTATGATGCTGCTTGGCCTGCTGTGTTCATCCAGCTCTGCACCTTGTTGTCTCGGATTCTCCAGCATCTGCAGTTCCTACTATCTCTATTTTACTGTAATGTTTTTTTCCACAATAGAGAGGATTCAAAATAACCACTTCTAACCCAAAGTTCCATGTATTTCTGTGTTTGGATCCAGCAACAATACTCAACAGAAACTAAATCTAACATCAAACTCTTTATGACAAATGGTCAGCCATTTGAAACATTGATCATGTTTCTCTCTCCCCACAAATGCTGCCAGACCTATAGAATATTTCCAACATTTTCTGTTTTCAAACACATAAAGTCCTGGATTTGTAGAGCTCAGAGGAGGCCATTTGGCTCATTGAGTCCATGTCAGTAATTTAGTCAGTCACTCCCACCCTGACTGCCCCTACCTCTTGCAGTAGCCCTGCAAGTTTATTTCCCTCAAATATCCATTCATTTTCTTTTTCAAATTATTCACCATCTTTAATTTCATCATCTTTGTAGTCAATGAATTCCAGGTCTTCCCAATGGCTGTGTGGTGAAGTTCTTCCTAATATTCTCTTGTGTCTCTTTTCAAAACATTAAATTCACGTCACCTAGAACTTGTGGCATTAGCTCAAAAGAACAACTTTTCTATGACTTCCTTACCTAAACTCATCATAACCTTGCAAACCTTTATTAAATTTCCGCTCAACCTCCGTTTTGTTTTCAGATGCCGTGTTGTTATTTCTGAGACATGTCAGAGACAAAGTTGGTGATGCTGTCACGTACCTTAACATTTTGCAAAATTGCACAAGTAACAACTTAAAGATTCCAAGATTCGACTCATGTTCAATACTGAGGCTGTAAGTTATCCTCCTTCACCATACATCTCCCTGTTCTTCAGCCCTCTATCTGAGAAGGCAGGTCAGACCTACAGCATCACAACTTCCACCATGTGTAGGGCAAGGAGACTGGTTTCATTTCCACTCCATCCAGAATAGGGAATCAAACACCAGACTGTTATTACCAAATTTGATCCACACAAGCTGCCCGAACAACCAGAGCCCCTGAGCAGTCTAAGTTGCTGTGCAACATACTGCATGTTATAGCCTGGACTGAAAACATAAACATGCTGGTGATCATAGCAGGACAGGCAGCATCCATGGAGAGAAAGCAAGTGAAAATTTTGAATCTAGGTAACTCTTCATCAGAGCTGACATGGAGGGGACAGTGTTTATACATCTGAACTATCAACATCCTTTCACCCCCAGCACTCCACCCTCCCTACAACCCCAACTATTCCATATATGCTGTCCCCTCCACACTTCATGTCAGCTCTGATGAAGATTCATCTTGACTCAAAACATTAGTTTGTTTTCTCTCTGTGGATACTATCTGACCTGCTGTGATCTCCAGCATTTTTTGTTTTCAGTACAGATTCCAGCATCTGCAGTAATTTGCTCCTGCTATCTTGTAGCCTGGACCTATGGGATAGTGATGGTAGAAAATCCAATATTTTTGCTGCAAGCAGCTGACCAGGAAAGTCTCCTGCTCTTACTAGCTGCAGGTTATAAGGACTTACAAGTTGATACTCTTCCAATTTAGCTGTATTTTGAACACACCTTCCTTGAATCATCAAGTCCTGGAATGGAATTGAACCCACATCTTCTGGCTTAGGGGCTGGGATGTGGTCCACTCTGCCCATAAAACCTCTTCCTGCTCCAAATCCCCTCTCACACATGCACTTTCACCCGCATGTACACACATATATACTTTGATTGAATTGAAAGTTGTGGATGTCTTCCAAAGAATGAATCAATTAAGCCTCCCATTGTTGTTCTGTACAAACTGTTCAATTGTTGCACAATGTGTTTTCCTTAAATAAGCATTCTCAAACAATTGTGATGCACGAAATAGAAAGGTCTGACAATTGCCCACAGTGTACTTGTTCTTCACAGTCCCAGGTTCAATGCTAAAGCATATCTTTTCATTCCCTGCCAAATTTTAAGGGATTTTACCCTCTCCCACTTACATGTCAATAGCACTATTATTATCCATTCCCAATTCCCAGTTATTCACTACAAAGAATGAGGCATTGGAGAATGTCCCAGGATGACAGATCCAATAAATCTGACTAAATTTAGTGGAAATATGGAACCCACTTCCCCCAAAATTAGCTGCTGATACTGCATCAGTTCAAAATTTCAAAACCAGGATTGATCTGTTTTTGTTGGGATGAGGGTATTAAAGGTTAAAGTGGGTAAATGGATTTAAGTTAAAAATCAGTTATGAACTACTTGAATGGTAAAACAGCTTTGCAGCAATCAATGTCCTCCACATGTCCCAATGTTCCAATGAATCTCCTCTTTCACTAACTCCCCATTCCTCTTCCTTGTGGTTAATCCGAGACTGGCAATCCCCAGTCCATGTGGAGTTTTGCATATGAACCCATCATTCACTCTTTGACCACAGCGATCCCAGTGCAGCAATCAGTTTCAAACATATTCATTTCTGATTCAAATCAAGTTCAAAGTAACATTGTGCTGTATATAATTAATATTTATTCATCTCCACCTATTTGGAATTCAGTTGTTGCTTCAAAGAAAATAGATAGTTGGAAAAGGATACTGCTGCACAGAGACACATAAAAGTAAGAACTAACTTACATTTGCATAGCAGCTTTTCATATCTTAAAAGTATTTCAAAGTTCTTTGCATTCAAGAAATTATTTCTTGAATTGAATTATGGTCACTATTGCTATGAAAGGGAAAGGATAAGTTATTTTGCCCGCAGCTTTTCCCCACAGACAGCAATGATTGAAACAATCAGTGGGTATGTGTTAGCTGAGGGAAGAATATTGGTTTGAACATTTAAGGAACTTCTGGCTCTTTTTCAAAAACTGCCTTCTACGTCAATTTGAACAACTGGAGAAGGCACAGAAGATATTCAACATCCAATTCGAGCTCCATCGTATTGCACTGAGGCCCCAAGTGAGATTATGCGCTGAAGGATGGAAAGGTTTTCTATTTGTGTCACCCAGTGTCCATGTCAGATAAAGCAGAATTATACTCCTACTACATTCCTTCATCAGACCAGGTAAACTTCCTGTTAGTGCAGGTTCAATTTCCCTTCTTTTTCTCAACGATGTGCCTTATAAAAGAAAGAAAGAACCTGTGTCTCTCCACACATCTTCAAGTTGTCCAAACATGTTTCATAGAAATGTAGAACAGTCACAAAACAGAAAGAGGGCATTCAGCCCAACCTGTTTGTGTCTGCTGTAAAAGGGCTATCCCGCCTAACTTCATTTGTGGCTTTTGGTCCATAGTTCTGTTGGTTACAGCACTTTGTTTTACTTGGGAGGAGGGTTTCTGCATCTTCCACCCTTTCAGGCAGTGAGTTCCAAATGTCCACTACCCTCTGAATGAAGATATTGCATTTCCTATCCTAGCAACATGCTCATAAACTCTCTTCCCTATTTACCCTCTCTGGTGTGATCACATCTTTACTGT
Source organism: Rhincodon typus (assembly GCF_021869965.1). Taxonomy (NCBI): domain Eukaryota; kingdom Metazoa; phylum Chordata; class Chondrichthyes; order Orectolobiformes; family Rhincodontidae; genus Rhincodon; species Rhincodon typus. The sequence goes on from NC_063350.1 coordinate 5,251,990, forward strand.
AATATGGTGACCAGAACTGATTGCAGTGCTCTAGCCACGGCTGTACTAATGCTTTTATATTGTGCATCTTAGCTAACAAAATATCCCATATGCTTTTTAACCACACTGCCTTCAGGGATTTGAATACATATACTCCAAGATCCCTTTGTTCGTTTATATTATTTCAGAAACATTTCATAGTTAATACATTAATATTTGATGTATAGACATGGTTGCTATATAAAAACTATGACAAGCAAATTTCTACACAGCAAAATCCCAAAATAGCAATTGAGGTAAATAACCGGGAAACCTATTTTGTCGTGTTAGTGGAGGAATAAGTGTTTACTGGGATAATTCACCTGTTCTCCTTTGAATAAGTGATCTTTTCTATTAACTTGTACCTCTGGCAATGCAGCACTTTGGTCTGTACTGCATTGAAATATTGCAGTACATTATGTATTGTGATGTTAATGCCAAGCATATTCTCCTCAGGAGGTTGGTCGTCTACATCAACAACAACAACGTATGGGACATTGTAGGGAAATTAATGAGTGACAGCAAATTATTCGAATGGTTACTAGATGGCACATGGTTAAAAGGTAATTTGGATTTAGAGTGCAGGTGCTTTTTGGATTATATAACACACATATAATTGAAATTATTGTTTTTTGTGGGAAAAGTGTTCAGATGTGCAGACAGTCATTTTAGCGACTCTCACAGAAACCAAATCTGGTTGTATGCTTTTAGCACTGTTCACAGTGAAATTTCCTCTATAATGAAGGTACCTAGTGCAGATTTGAATATCTGCTTCATAAGTCTCTGGTTTATCAATATGATCCTGAGTTGCCTAAGACTTGTCACTTCAACCCTTCTCCTTTTTCCACCTTGGGTTTTCTTTTTTTTGTTCCAGTTGTGCTGTTCTAAAAAAAATCTCGACACAAGATTCATCCTCTTGTTGAGACTCTTCCACCCTTTCAGGCCGTGAGTTCCAAATGTCCACTACCATCTGAATGAAGATATTGCATTTCCTAGCCTAGCAACATGCCCATAAACTCTCTTCCCTATTGTCTCTGGTGTGATCACACCCTTACTGTAATATGGTGACCAGAACTGATTGCAGTGCTCTAGCCACAGATGCACTAATGCTTTTATATTGTGTATGTTAGCTCATAAAATATCCCATAAAATATAAAATATCCTCTTGTTGAGACTCTGCAGATCCCTGGTTGAAGCATTGAGTTTAGCAACTTCAGGCTTTGACTGTCTCCCCGGTTTCTTTCCTGGAATCTTAATACTATTGCCTTCTATTCTCTGACAATTTCCACTCATCAGCCTCTGAATTCATCTGCTGGAATGCTCACAGAGTTAAAAAAAAACATTAAAACATTAAGAGAAACAAGAAACCTGGGTAAGATAGGATCCCAATATCAACAAATTTATTGGTCTCATATAGCTGTAAAAGAGTACTGCTATAATAAGGAGACATGGCAATATGTACACATTCGAACACAGGTACCAGCACTGACTTCCCCCTAGGATTACAACTCTTGCAAGTCTATGTAGCTCAAAATATCAGACAGTGTATGAATAATTTCATAGGACAGATGCAGGCTTCCAAACTCTCAGCTATTTGATGAAATAAATTGTACTTTGTAGCCAATAAAGTACTTTTGAAATGTAGTCACTGTTGTAATATCGGAAGCCTGGCATCATGTTGTGTATGGAAAGCTTCTGCAGTGTATTAATTACCAGATTGTCTGTTTTAGTGATGTGGATTGATGGATAAATATTGGCCAGGATTTTTAGTCATATTCTCCTGCTCTTCTTCGAAATAGTGCCATGTGATCTTTTACATTCAAAGGGTAAGTGGAACCTTGGTATAATGTCTCATCCAAAGACTGCTGGAATATTGACCTAGATTTTCAACTTGAATCCATAACCTTGTGACTTGGAGATAAAAGTTTTACCAACAGAACATTGCCTGATAATTTAATGGTGATTTGCAAAGCAAGCAATTGAAAGAAAATTTATTTTCCTGACTTCATCCTATTGCACCTCGATAAAACTGAATTGACCAAGAAATGGAAAAGTCATGCCAATAGATTCTTCTGTTTTTATTTTTATTGTCTCATAGTTTTTGTAGGCACAGCAGAATACTGAATATACAATGTATGTTGATTAAAAAGTGATTAGAAAGTGATTATGCAGAGAAACATAAAGAACATATGAATAAACTTCAAATAATTACAACAATTTTCAAGCATATGACAAAACCTGCAGCTTAGAACTTGCAGTATTTTATCAAAAGCACACTGCCACTTACTACAAGAGAACACTTTGCTCTTTCCTCTGGGCAATGTATGCTTCAGAAATTTACACATCAGAAATATTGCACCATTAAAAAAGTTAAAAAAAACTCAATCTTCTACCTGCTAACAGTCTGTTTAGAAGCCCTATGATATGTAACAGACAGCAGAATATAACAATACATTTTGGTATAGAGTCCATTTGTTGTACAGCATATACTGAAATTTTCTAAAAGCAAGATGACCTCAGGTCAATTACACACCTTAGAGTTTTTATATATTACACTTACTGAAATATGGATTTATTAAATAATTAAAAACTAAAATCTATATAATGTATCATTTTGAAGGGTTACGATCTTCTGCAAAGTTCTATATTTTAAATAAAAGGAACAAAACATCGCTATAAATGCTGTAAAGGCTGCCAACTCACTATGTGAAGTAACATTATAACAAGTCTTAAACAAACAGTTTTGTGAAATTTTCAGTTTATTTCCTTCTCTCTTAAAAGTGATGCTTCTAGAAGCCTGTGTCTCTTCAAAGTGATCATTTATTATGTGTGAGCATGAACAACCGAGCATAGGGGGTTGGAGTTTTCAGCTAGGGGGTGGGATCACTGGATTGAATTCAAAAGCTGAAATCTTGGCTCTTTTCTATCCCAAGAGCAATCAAACTACTTGTGGAATGCTAATGGAAACCAAAGGAAGTACACTATGGGGTACAGCTAAAAGACAAATCCTTAGGTTAAAGCTGTGTAGAAGATGGTTCTGTAAATGATATCATCATCATAGAATCCCTACAGTGTGGAGACAGGCCCTTCAGCCCAACAAGTCCACACTGACTCTCAGGGCATCCCACCCAGACCCATCCTCTCTAATCTACACATCCCTGAACACTATGGGCAATTTAGCATGGCTAATCCACCTAGCCTGCTCATCTTTGGACTGTGGGAGGAAACCAGAGCACCTGAAAGAAACCCACACGGGCACAGGGAGAATGTGCAAACTCCACACGGACACCTAAGGGTGGAATTGAACCCAGGTCCCTGGTGCTGTGAGGCAGCAGTGCTAACCACTGAGCCACTGTGCTGCCCTATATAGAATGTAATTACAGAAAGTAATCATACATGACTTCAGATTAAATACAACGGTGAGGTAAAGTGGGCAGATTCAATGTTATGACAGATGACATATGTTAGGAAGTTAAACTTCACAGAAACTTGGTCAATAGATAAAATGGTTTCCAGGAAGAATCATAACTGCAAAATGAAAAACAAATTGTTGAAGTAACTGGTGGATACTGGACTGTTTGGATTTTCCTAGGCAAGTAAGCTAGGATGGACCAAATGGTGATCCTTATCAATCCTTCATTGAAATATTCTGGAACTTCATGCCTAGCAGCATTGTGAGAACACTTCCACAAAAAATTTGCAGTTTTTCAGGAAGGATACAGGTCAGCAAACTTCTCAAGTGAACAGGAAATAAATGCTAGTGTGGCCAGAGATACTCAAAAACATGAGAATGAATTATTTTCAACACAATATCATGGTCTTGTGAACTGGTCCCACCCTAAATGAGATTGACCAACTCAGCACAGATCGTGAGGACTGAACCTGGAACCTTCTGGTCTGCCTGGCACACTGGGGCTGATTTTCTATGAAGATCTCCCACTTGCTTGATGAAACTTTACCACCAAAGTCTCATTTTATTTAATTTTACCAAACTTTCAATTATTCTTCTTCAGAACAATGGGGAAAATCCCATAAAAATTCCCCTCTGTCGCTACACTAGAGTTACAACTTACCTGCATTGAGTTATCTTACATAAAGATTATTTTGAATACTATAAATTTTTGTTCCATTACACATTTTTTAAAAATATCATCATAATTCCATACCTGCCAATTTACATATCAATGTTTAAAATGCTAATTCAGCCTCTAAATACTTGCATCAAATAAGAGATTTGTATTACATTGTAACACAATATACTGGACCACACTTTAAGTTAGAGTGCCAGCAATATTTTGTGGAGGCCCTTTGCATGCAAGACTCTGTACATAGTGTGCGCACTCTGTGTAGGATCCAGTCTGTGTGGTGTTCAGATTGTGTTAGCTTCTGTTTGCTTGAAACTATATGGGATTCAGTCTGTGTGAGACATCATTGCTGTGGGGTCCAGTCTATGTGAGATGCAGTCTACCTGAAATGCCTTTCTATGGAATTCTATCTACACAGAATGTAGTTGCAGCACAATCCAACCTGTGTGGAGCGTTGTTACTCTGGCACGTCTGTGTAGGTTCGAATCTGTTTGGAATTTAAACTTTCTATTATTTAGCCCGTGTGGGATTCATTCTGTTTAGCATTCTATCAGCCTGGGGTGCATTCTGTACCGGATTTAGGACATGTTCTATGTTGTAGTAATGCTGCATTGTGTTAAGCTGCCCAACCAATTCAATGTTTGAGGCAGAGTTGCAGAGTTACTCATATGTGCAGGACTAGTAGGTGGTGACACCTCCCGTCCCACCCCCACACCCGGACTTTTTCATACATCCCGACAGTCAACATAAATTTTAGCCCAACTTCTCCCTGGACAGGGACTGGCTCCCGTAGACTGGGGCTGAGGTTCAAGAAGAAGCCAAAGTTTGAAATTCGGTTCATTGGCTCTTTGCGGAGTGTGTTGCGATGCACTCTATCGCACAATCCGTGAACAAACACATGCTTAAATACTCTCTGGATAAGGGCTGTCTAGGATAGCTCTCACAGGAAGGATATTTGCAGCTAGCAGACAGAGTTTGTTCAGGAGCCGGTCTGGCTGACATTCTCCGAGGGTTGCAGAACTTCAGACTCCACCAGGGATTGATGTCCCTCGCCGTCTGTGGGTCTCATTCTCAGGTTTATGGACCCATAGGTCTTTCTGGCTCTGCCACTGACCATAAAGTTCCTTCTCCCGTACAACTCACCTTTGCAGATAGAGACCATGAGTAATAAGGATAGCAGCATGCCTCCCAGGGTCAGCAGCCCCAAGCCGGCGATGATGCATTTGTCCAAGTGAGACCCTAACAAGGCGTAATGTAATTCTAGCCTCTCCATCTCCCGGGCTGTCACCGTGTCCGGATCCACCTTAGACTCCCTCGGGATGGCATAGGCGATAACCACCAACGTGATACCGGCCACAAGGAACACCAGCGCCACTGTGAAGCCATAATCAACCGACTGGGTAGCCCCCTCGGACTCCGGCTCCTCCTCGGAGCGGGGCGACGTCTCCTGGGTTCTGTCCCGGTTGCTGTGGGGGGGCACAGCCCCCGCCCCGTGCCCCGTGTCGTTGGTCGCGGGTGAGTTGCTGAACGAGGTCTCCTGCTCGCCGCTGAGTCGCGGAGCTGTCCGCGGTCCTGAAAGCTCCCGGCTCCAGCCGCCGTTCCCTCTCAACTCCAGCCGGGAGCCGAGGGTTATGTCACCGGCTTCGGTGCTCCTCACTTGCAGGGGGTGATAGCACTCCGCAGACGCCATTGGAGCCCGTTTGCCGTGTACATCCCAGCGATGCTTAACTGCAATAAACCCTGCAACCAGAGGCAAGGCGACAGCTCAGTGAGGAACAGGAGTTAAAACACGGGGCCACATCAGCTGTGGAAACATTCCCAAAACAAACCCTTCACGCCGGGGGAAAGAGCCAGATGTCATAGAGTAATGTCCCGGCCTTTGATCCCTCCGCTGCAGCGAGACAGGTGGCTACACAAATTCACCAACTTACAGAGAGAAAACACGAACACCCGGTGTTAACATACAGACATCTGACAAATGCATGGAAACGGCCGTGGACACGATATTTCTCTTTCATCAAAATTCATTAATGGGCAGCGAGACTCTTCAACTCCATCTCCCCTATAAACTACAACCCTGGTGGGGGTGGGAGTGGTGGGGGGGGGGGGGGGGGGGGGGGGGGGGCGGTTATTGGGTGGAAGGAGGATAGTTAATGGA
>NC_063350.1:5258350-5259331 GCF_021869965.1 Rhincodon typus
GGGGGGGGGGGTGTGGTGGTGGGAGTGGTGGGGTTAATGCCCTAAAATACCGATGTCCAATTTCTGTGAGTGTAAACATTCTAATCGCAGCCTGTCCCTCTTTCTCTCTCTCTTTGTATCTCGCTGTGTCTCAATCTCTGAAGTGCCCTGTATTAAGCAAAGCATTATCTCACCACCCACCACCCCCTAGGATTTCCATTAACTATCCTCCTTCCACCCAATAACCGCCCCCCCCCCCCATTCCCCTTCACCTATTTCCTAGAATCTGCCTTCGTTTCCCAAAAGGAATATTTTGTTGCTTCCCTACTGTTTCTTCGCTTTAAAGCCTCACCGGGTGCGCCCCGTCCATTGCCTGATCTCCTTCAAACTGACTCCAAGAGCAAAAGACGCGGGGTGGGGAGGGGCAGGGGGAGGTGGGGGGGTGTCAAGGATGGAGGTGAAATCTTCTGTCCTTTATTCCATGATCAATAGTAAACTCTGTCTGAAAGGCGGCCTACATAAAGGCAATAGCGGGGGCCGGAGGGCATCCTGCTATCGCTAAGTGATTGGAACAGACACAGTGATGTCCCTTTTAGAGTCCATCACACTGACCCGGCCCTTTGTCCTACCCGTCACACAGCCTTCCTCCCACTCACTGAAGACACAATATTCAAAGTTTCTCGCCTGCTGTGATTCCAACAATGATATATTCAATGCAAAACACATCAGTGAGTTCGGCGGAAGCCTGATTGATAGATACCTGGATGAGATTAATTTTGCCCAAATTTCAAATTCAGTTTCTGGATTTCGGAGCGCGTCGACAATTGGAGAATTGAAAGAGAAGGAGAGGAGACAGAGAGAACGAGAGGACAGACAGAGAGGGAGGGAGGACAGAGACTGTGAGGGAGAGAGGGAAAACGGAGACTGTGAGGGAGAGAGGGAAGACGGAGACTGTGAGGGAGAGAGGGAAGACGGAGACTGGGAGGGAGAGAGAGGACAGAG